>NC_045156.1:1102500-1280000 GCF_900700415.2 Clupea harengus
ACATGCAAACGCATATGCCAGCCTCCCTGCCCCCCAACGCACACTCAAACTCAGACACACGCAAATGCAAACAGACACACACACACATACACACACACACACACACACACACACACACACACAGTGCAGCGCTGCGTAACTTGGAGTATTACAGGCACATCACCGAGCACAACAGATGCATCACTGTGACAGAGACAGTGTGTGTGCATAACAGCAGAGGTGGGGTTGAAAACATTCTCCCAATCCATTAGCAAGACACACCTTCCAGTTTAGTCCAAGCCTCAAGCCACATGACACACTACCCTTGGAGAGTCCTGCTCTCTGTTGGCTCATTATGATTCAATGAACTATTACCAGTCATTGATGTAATATGTCACAGCATACGTTTTCGTAATAATTAAAAAATGCATTAAAATGCCAACAATTATTAGTGTGATTGCGCAAGCAATATATTGCTTTTGTTCTTCTTAAATTCCACAGTTCTGCCAGTTTTTCTTGCCTTATCTCAACCCACAGTTTCCATGATATCGACACCGTTCTAGAATTCACAGGTCCGCCCTGATGCCATGCACTTGGTTTGTGCACCGCTTTCTTCTTTCCATTTGATTTTTATTGCTGTTTTCAATCGGTTATTATCCCATTGAAAATGAATGGGGGGATGCTATATATCTCTAGTGGTGCAGTTAAGAAGTGTCGTTTGCCCAGCAGCACAGCTTTGCTACATGCCAGGTTAAGAACTGTCATTTACCTGAGTGCTAAGCAGCGTATATGCCAGACCAGTAAGTTAAACCCAAGCTGGAGTCGGCAGTTGGATTTTCCTCTAAACTTGCTGACCCTACACAAAATGGCTTAACTGCAGCTGTAAATGTCAGATGAAGATATCAGCACGCCTGTGGATTAATTAAAGCCCATATTTCTGCTGATGTTTTACTGATGTGTCCATTGAAGTAATCTTACAAGGATGGCTTAATGTCAAAAGCTAATAATAAGTGAAAATGTTTTCAGTTGAGTGGTTAGACGTCATCTACATTAAATGCCCAATCACTACTATGCCCAGGGCCATGTCTCTGCTGTAATGTTAGAGACTTTTCATGCCAGTAACTTCACCATTTTCTATCATTTAAAATAACAATTGGTAGGAACGCATTGATTTACAAAAAGCTGTAGACACAGAGAAAGCACAATTATGTGATAGCCTATGTAATGGATTTGTAGGATGAGGATATGTAATGTAATGACAGACACATGTGTGTTCTTGTATAGTTTGTTTAACACAGTTTTGTTATTTTCTATTCATTGCTTTCATTCCCATGTCTGATCCGTGCAATTAACCATTAGTGGTCTTCTACTACTGCTGAGCAATCCAACTTGACATTTTCTTGTGTAGAGGTAAAATTATGAATTTCAAAAGAGTGAAGGGAGATGGTTTCAAGTCTAAATCAGTTTTGAATTTGCTATGCGGTTCATTAATGTCAGACATCTCACATGCCAACTCAGTTCAACTAGCACACTGTTTCCCTGTAATAATATTGCTGTCAATTTCATAGCTAACAATGGCTTCGAAAAACACGCAGTGAGGTGTGATAAAACTTTGACAAAATTGAGCACAGTTTTAAAACAATGCAGTGCAGGTTATGGAGCACAAAGCTGTCATATAACTCTACTAGTAGTACAATGCATGGTGCACCTCGCATTTAAACACAAAAAGGACAATGCTAACCAGACATAAATGTAGACATCTTTTACTAAAGTCAGACGTACATGCGATGCTAGCAGAGTTGATAAAACAACCCAGCCAATTAGCAAACATTTTTGGTGATTAACATACACTTGTTGCAAGACGCTTTGTGATACTCTTTGAATGTAGGCTACCATGGCTGTCTCTTAGCATTAGGTAGGTCATTCCACCACTGATGTACCACTAATGAAAATAGTCTTGATGCTCATCTCTTGCTGTGGAGAGAAGGCAAAGACAACATTCTTCAGAGGAACAAAGTGATCAAGTTCTTCCAGGATCTCGATAAGGTGCATTGCAAACAAAGGGAGACCATTGGCTCATTTTGAATATTGACTAATATTTTAACAGCACAGTGTGCGGGTCATTGGTGTTAGAGAACTGTTAGATTATATATTGCTCATCCAACAGGTGGTAGGAGAGTGAAACCTTTCTGTCGTAGGGCGAATTGATAGCATCCACGTAATTGCATAGGTTATGGTATGAAATGACCAACTGCTGCTGCGGTGCAATCACATTTGCATTTTCTTGTGGAAAGACATGTCAAGTTCATCTTTATCTTCTTCTTCTGGCAAGGGTGTCTATGGCAGCCCCTAGAACCATATGGTACAAGGTTTTGAAATTTGGCAAACTGATTGGAGACTTTCCAAGTTTGACTTTCCAACCGCTTTAGTGCTACAAACGGGTCAAAGTTGGAGGTGCATTTACACACGGAACTTTTGAAATATATAGCCGATTTTCAAAAATGAGGTACCATTTGATTGCTTGGATCAAGCCGAGTATATCCTCATGATGTCGATTTCAGTCATATTGGATTTGATTAAAAACTAAAAGTCACAAATTTTGTTCAGGCGTCAATTTGTCAGACGATCTTTTGACAAAGCCTCACAAAAGAGATTTCTTGGCTGTCCATTTTGCAAAAGCATTCACCCATTACAGCCAATGAAAGTCGGTAGTGAAGCCACCAAACAGGAAGTGAGGTCATATGTCTTTTATGAAAGAGGTTTTCAAAAATCCTTCAAAAACAGGCCACAATTTTTTTAAATCTTTATCACAATTGAACATTTTTATTTTCAAAAGCAAAAGATGTGTGTCATTCAAGCAGCAGATCTTTTTCACACCATGCACACGTGCATTTTGTGTGAGCACAAGAGAGAGAGAGCGCACTAGTGACAGGGCTTGTCATTGTTGGCATCTGGAGGTAGCTAGCAAAATATTGACCGAGGCGCAGGCAGGCAAGAGGTGGAAAGAGTTATCTCCTGTTGCTGACCATTTGGGTAAGAGCAAGGTAAAAGGGAATAAAATATTGAATATGTCGCAGTTTAAAATCAATCTCCAGACAACAGTCTTTATAGGCCTAACTAAACCTGGGTTAATCAAACAGACTAACGTTGTTTTCTGATATTCAAAGAATGATGTTTATGGGTATGGGTAACCAATGGCGATGTCCATGTCCCATGTCAGTGTGACCTATTATAAAAGTGTTTTCATGTAGACAGGCAGTGTGGTATAATGGATAGGATAATGTGAGTCGCTGCTCATGGGCTAGTTCTTTGTCCGATATCACATGTTTGTCCACAACCATGCACACACATGCACGCGGAACTACAGAGACCAAACAAAGAAACACACACAAAAATTCTTTCTGGTGCGCACCCGACAGCGTACATTTGAACACACGCTGACACACTCACACTCACACACACACACACACACACACACACACACACACACACACACTCTCCCCTTTAGATTAGTTAGTTAGGCACATCTAGTTAGATTACATATTGTGTGTTTTACTTCTGATAATTTTATAAATAAATGCTTTTGATTGTATACGCTGGTCTTTTTAATGTTGCACAAGCGTGAATGTTGCCAACCTCTTCTATTCAGAACTCCCTAGACCTTCAACCTTTACTAGCTATTGATATGGCATGATATTTGGGTTGTAGTTAATTTAATTATTGATCAGAGTTCCAAATTGATTGTTTTGTATATTTTATGAGACTAATTTATGATATTGATTTGTGACAGACCTTTATTTTGACCACCATGATAGACACCACACAACTTAATTGATCCGCTGTTGTGTTGAATGGTTGATGCCTATCCAATCGTGTGAGATCACCAACATTATCTCGGTGGCCCTCGTGAGGAGAGTATTAATATTTATGCACAATTGCACCCACATTTATTTGGCACCCGTCCACAAGGTAAGGTACCTACGATATTCGGGTGCCCGTGTAAGGCTGGTATCTACTGTACCTACACAGGTCCTGAAGCCTGAATGTTTTCAACATTAGCAACACCCCTGCTAATGACCATGTTGTCGTCCTTTCATCTCGCTGCCATGTGATCTGAGTTCATTAGACAGACATCTTACTCTCAGGAGAGAGGCACGTCAGAGAGGAGATGAGGACATGCATAGAGTCGTCAATGGGTGTAAAAAAAAAAAACACGGGTGGAGGAACAAAAAAACGTGTCTGACTCCAGGCAACAGATGCCCGATTAGCATATTTACATAATTAGGATGATGTGGTGGGATTAGAATGAAGATGTAAGGGCACATCTGTTGTTGCCCATCTTGGGTAAGGTTGAGCTTTGGAGGAGGAGAATATTCATGTGACATAGTATGACTTTTCAATTGCCTGCCACTTGTCACAGTCAAACAGTTCAATACCACATTTTTTTCATCGTTATTAGAAGAGGAATTATATTTTAAGCTGTGCCAGCTTCTTATTCCTCCTTATGATGACTTTGAGATGAAGTAAATTACTTGGTATTCTCAGACCCAATTACAACGCAAAATGACCTCTTCAGTGAAAAGCTATGTCCATCCTCTGTGCTTCTGAATCAGCTCAAACTCATAGAGAACACAGAGGCTATCAAACTGAATCCACACACAACGGAATTCCTTTATATCGCCCTCTGCATTTGTATCGGTTGTTCACACATACACACATGCACACACCTTACTAACACCTGTAATGTCCACCCACTTGTGTGAACATTTTCAGTGATGGGATGCTGAGTATGTGCTGGTGTGTATCTCTGCATGTAGGTCTTTCTGCTGCATCCGGACTGCTGACTCACTAGAGAGTTAGCTCCCACAACACTCCTCCCTAAAAAAGAAGAGAGGGAAGAAAGAAAGAAAGAAAGAAAAACTGACACTGGGTGTGAAAACGTGACAGGGTGCAAGTCCACTCGAGCACGGCGGAGCTGATCTCTTCCAGCCTTTTGCGGGGATAAATGAAGGGTAAAGTTCTAAAAGCAAACTCCAACTCCAGCTCCTGATAGCACTTAGCTACTGACTGAGGCTTTCATTATAGGCCCGGCCTGAGCCGCGCTGGGTTTGCCTTGTGCCTCTCTGCGCAGTCCTCTTTTGTCGAGAGCTTCTGCTCCAATAACTCCATTTACAGGCGGTATCAGGGCCCGCTTTGTGCTGCTGTAGTGCCAGGGCTCAGCCACTTCAACTTTTAGATAAATTATTCAGACAGATAGCCTATAAATACGGTGTGCTTTCAAAGGAGATACCCTGCCGAGCGACTGAGGAGTGACGCAGACCCTATACTTAGCCTTGCTGAGCTAGATGCCCATCAGTGGCCCAGAGGTCCATACCACAGGCTAATGTTAAGTACAACAGAAGGGATGTTGGGTTCAAGATCTTGTCTGTTTCACTCACACGTGCCACACACAGGATGTATAGGATGATTTTGGGTGGATTTACTGATAAATGCCATAGATACTAGAATGACCAATAACAATGAGATTCCCTTTTCATGGATACTTTGTTTCCCAGAGCAAAATGCTGGAAAAATATCAACTTGTATCTGGCTCCATGTTCATCTTGCCCTTAAATTGTCCTTAGAACATTATTTCTTTGTAGCAAAAACCTTGTGCTTGTCTTGCTTCCTCATCTAATCACTCAGAGTGTTACGCTCATTTGTGAGAAGCCTACAAACATGCACAGTGGGCCTATACAGCTTTGCCAAGCACACAATAAAGAGGACACCGCGTGTTTGCTACTGTATGAAAAATGAGCGTTCGCTGGGATAATAAAACCCCTGTAATTACTCCCTCCTCTGCTGGGGACAGGGGTAACAATAATGCTGAGAGGATTTGTTGACTCTGTATACTGCCCTCTACAGACACAAAGTAGGCCTGAACACCGGCGAGAGATATTCACAGTGTAATCATTCCACGTAGCTCTGCCTTTCTAATGTTGATATTTTATTTAAGGAGTCAGTTAAATCGAGTGATTGACACACGTCAAAAGTTCCATCCACATTCCTTTCAGTAACACGGAGTTAAAACAGTGTAGCCGCCCTAGGCCACGGTATTTTATACTCGCGACAAGCCCTAATGAAATCTAATGACTATGTGGACTGGAAGGCTCAGGGAGAGTAAAAATGCCGGCCATATGACTAGTCACAACTTATTGAAATATTATTGACTTACGTAGCACGGACTATTAATTAATGTGGCAATTAGGCATCTGACGTTTTTTTCTAATGGCGTCCTGAGGGTTGAAGTGTTTGCTAATAAGTCATGCGTGCGAATGAACAAACATGTAGTTATTAACCTTAAATGACCGATTATTGCCACGTCGTTTGCGTAAATTCGATGAGTGCTTGGGCTTTTTACGACGGCTGTCAAAACGTTTGGCCCGGGGAAGCCGTCACATCGGTTTTAGCCTAGGGAGAATGAGCAGCCAAATGAGTGGAATTGAGCGGTAAGTGGCGCACCACCACTGGGTGTCAGCACCAATCTTGTCATGTTAGCCGTTCAATCTGTGACAACACAATCAATGGTTTAATGAGCCATGTCCTCTGTCACAAAAATAACCAGTATACTGAGCCAGTCAATCTCAGATTTAGTTACAGTTAATGTATAGTAGGCTACAATACAAGAGTTTGAAGAACAGAAGACGCTAGAGAATAGGTTGCTCTTTCCTTTCACTGTACCACAAGATGGCAGACTAAGACCACAAAAGCAAAACGATAAATGAAACAATTTCTCATTTATACATTAACGTGCTGGTCATCTTACTGACAAAAATGTGTCAAATTCCAAACATGCCTTCCGTTTTCGCTGTAGGCGGACGAGTGATGTGGAATGTTTTAACAGTGATAATAGTTCTGTGTTTTTGGTTCAGAAATGTAAACTGAATCCATATAAAAAAAAAAGTAATTTGTGTGTCCAGACCTTCTGGGTCAGATCTGCAGAGGTTAACAAGCTGTGTGACCCACACACAATGGCAGGGCGAAGACACTGGGACTTGTGTTTTTCCAACCCCTGCCGGATTTCCAGCCATTTCCCTGAGCCTAGGGAAATTCAGCATGTTGAAGAGAGGAAGATCTATTTGTGTGCATTTCTGTCCATCATGTTAAAAAAACATGTTTCACCTGATAGAATTGATTTCATCAAGTGTGACTGAATGGACATCATTTTCATATATATAGTAAGTAATCCCTGCCTTCCCGTGAGTGATGCTGTGTAAGAATTTCCTGAAGTGCGAACTTGATGTAAGTTAAATAATAAAACTCTCTCGTCTCTTATGACCAGAACAACTGTGAATCGTTATTCAGTTAGGTCTGACTCCGCAGCAGCAGCCTCCAACTCACGGGGGCCCTGCCAGTCACCACCAAAGCTCTCCACGCCTCTCTCAGAGCCTGTGAGTGGATCCAGTCTACTGACTCCTCGGCACAGGCAAACGCACCCCGCTTGCAGTCGCTGCACCCACCATCCCCGTAGCCACGCCGACCTGCTTTCACATTCATAGAAAAATCCTCTCCATTAATTTCCTGCCGAATGGAGGCAAAGCCAGGCGCCTGATGAAATATGTGTGAGGAGCCGAGGCAATTTCTATCTTAAAGCCAACAGACATCCCTTCCACTCCATTCACCTTCAAGGAATGGGGGCTGGGAGGAAGGGAAGCTGTGAGGAGTCCAGCAGCTCAATCATAAAGAGGGAGCAGGAGTGTGTGTATCTCTGCCTGCGGTGGGTCATCCCTCCCTCCGGCTTGCTTAGAGGGCTTGACTGACAGCTCACTGAGGATTCAGTCACAGCAGAAAAAAAACTAAACTCGTTGGAGCACCTTCCTAAGGTTTTGGTAGCTCAACAAGTCAAGCGGCTTTAAACACAGGGGTGAAGCACAGTGGATATAAAGATCACTGACGCCCGGCGGATTTTTATGTGCCAACTTGTAGCTATGATCTATGAGAAGCCTGAATCTGTATGATCTGTGTTAAATCTTCCCATTTTACCCACAAAACACAACCAGCGACAACACATTTAGATCAATTTTTAATGTCTGGCTTCTTCCCTAGATCGGGCATGAATAACATATTAAGGCGTATGCATAAAATGTAAGGCAATATATAATCTGCTCCTGGAACCAGAGAGGCAGCCTGTGAAAGATGTGTCTCCACAGAGTAACCAAGGAAACCCGCGGCACAGCACACAACAGCCCCCCACCAACACCCCACCAACCCTCCCCTCCAATTGACTGCCCAATGTGTATGAGCTGAGCTGAATCGTGCCGCTCTTATTCCTCGAAGCCCACCCCCCCCCCCCCCCCCCCCCCCAAAATAAGTCCACATAGCTGCAGAGAGACCTCTGGGGCTGCAGCTGTGTGGCAGGCTTCTCGGCAAGCAGAGCGTCGGGCACAGCCAACTGGCACCACCCGAGCCCACAGGGGTTGGCACCGGTGGCAGGGCTCCGGCGTGTAGGTACTACACATTTCAGACAAGATCATAACATCCCGGCAACACTCGGCCCGGCTCCCCCAACACAGAAAGAACCATTCAGCAGGAGTGTTGCCATCCTCAGCAGAGCCTGAAATAAGACTGGCTCTCGTTCCTCTTGCTCTCTTCCTCGCTCTCTCTCCTTCTCTCTCTCTCTTCCTCTCCAACTCTCTCTCCCCTTCTCCCTCTCTCTCTCTCTCTCTCTCTCTCTCTCTCCCGCTCTCTCTTTCTCTCTCTGCATTTCATTATAGCTCTTTCTTTGACTGGAATGGAAGCCCCTGCCAAGACTCTCTCACCAAGTTGGAGCAGTCATGGAAAACACAGTGTGTGCCGAGGCTGAGTGTGCTGTGCTCCTCACTCGTGTTGGCTCCACCAGCCTAGCTGGCCCACCGCAGATAACATTCGAGGGCTGTCCCAGGGGCAAAATGGCCCTACATGACTTGCATACTAGTTTCAAATGACAGGCCACATAGCGACACAGCACATTTGAAAGGTTTGGAATATAGACAGCTATCAGAATGACGTTCTAGCAAAGCATGCTCGGGTCTGAGAATAACGTCAGTTGCCACATTCAATTTGAGTGACAAAGAAATGTCACACTTGGTGGTTATATACAATAACAAGTCAATTTAATTATTCTTCATGTCTGTACTTTTGAGGGTACTCATTTTCCACTATTCATTTTGTATGTATCATTTATATACCATGTTATGTTTGCATGTATTGTGTACATTTACCACATGCTCACATGGTTATCCTGATACGAGTTTAAATTCACCTACCATGTTTCTGATTTTCTCCCCTCCTCTTCTCCTCCCTCCCTTTCTGCTATAAGCCCCCCCTCCCTTCTTTTTCTATCTTTACCTATCTGCATGACTGGCTCCAAGCAGATGGGCCTCCCCTTATGAGCCGAGGTTCTGCTCAAGGTTTCTTCCTGTTAGCAGGGAGTTTTTTTTGCCCCGTCGCCATTGTGCTTGCTCCAGGGAGGTTCAGACCCTGGGCTCTGTAAAGCGCATTGAGGGAATTGTATTGTTTTGGCGCTATATAAATAAAATTGAATTGAATTGAATTGAATACAATGGCAGATGTTACAGATGTGGGCCTCCCATTGTAGAGGCTGAATGTCTGTTCTTTTGTATCTCTGTATCAGTACCTGGATCAGCAAGTCCTATTGATACAGTTTCCCAGGGCAACATTGCAGTGTTCATAGCTTCTGTTTATTGATATAATTGTACTGGTGTAGATAATGAAAGGAGGCAGAGCTCATAATCACCCAACAAACAGGTGAGAGAGAGAGTGTATGTTCTCTGTGGAGCAAGACAAATATTTCAAAACAAGATGTGATTATGCCTGCAGACAGAGATGAAAGCTTCATTGTCAGGACTTTCTCGTCGAGGTGCTGGCCTGTACACTACGCCCATTTACGCATATTTATTTTGCATTTACATTTAGTCACTTGAAAGACCTTTTTACCCACAGAGCCTTGTGGTGTTGCTGTGTACGCATATGTTGTTCCAGCATAATTTGTCCCTACTTGGAACAGAACCCCCCCCCCCCCCCCCCTAAAGCTCTTAACAGCCGAGCATAAAGGGCAGATCTTTAGAGATGAACTACTGAGGGGCAATGTATTCGACCTCTGTGAGAAGCGCTGTTTTGAATCCCACAGGCAGATGCAAATCATACCGGCCACGCATCACTGCTCATGTGGCCTCAGAGGCCCTCCTTGCCTTCCCTCCCCGGCTTCCAGAGGAGAAAAAAAAAATGGATGATAGAAATGATCCGACCGTGGCTCAAGTGAGTTTCCCAAGAATGAATTACACTACCACACGGTGAGTCAGCAGGTGAGAGGCTAGTTAGCTTATCAATGACTGAGATCTGTGGGTGCATTCTCCAATCTGTGGTTTGGGATTGAGGACTTTCCATGTTGTCCTACCCACAGCCAATCCTCCACCCACACTGGGCTTGAGGAGAACGATCATAGTCGCTGTTGTCATTTTGAATCAGGCCGGGTAACAGTAGAAACGCAAATTGCACTTCTTCATGAAGGAGGCCCATTCTTCTCCGGGCTGTTTTACGTCTCCCCTAAGCCCTGGGTGGATTGAGTGAATGAGTGTGCGTTGCCTCTCATCTCCCTCCCTGGATCACTCATTAAGGCAGCTTGGCTCCGGCTTTTCGAGGGGGTTTTGTTTGGACGGAGCCCAAATGGAAACACACATTTGGAGCTGGTCCAGGTGGACGGCTTCCTCCGTGATTTGTAGTGCGCATAATGGCTGTTCAGTCGAGAGCTCTGCCTGAGATGGCTGCTGCTGTCACTGGAGCTCAGTCGAAATGTCTCGATGAGCGAGACTTTAACGACTCAGAGAGGGCCCTAAACCAGACGAGGAGGACTGCTGAGCCGCCATTCCAGGCCTAAAATAAACGCAGGGCTCGGCGTGTTAGACAGAGTCACCGTTTAAAGGTGTCATGGGTGCCAGTGACAGCCCACGTGTCCTTTGGTAATGGCCCCGGATTGAATTTCCCCTCTGCACACACGTCTAGAAACACACACACACACACAGCCACACACACACACAAAACACAGAAAGAAGATAAAGGAGGGGAGAGGGAGGATGAGAAGGTAGAGAGAGAGAGAGAGAGAGAGAGAGAGAGAGAGAGAGTGTGTGTGTGGGGGGGAGGGGTGTGCGTGTGTGAGCACACTTAGTACAATACTCTCCTTATTAATGGGAACTCGTTGACCCTGCACAAAAGTAATATACATATAATGAAGAGCCCTACTAGCCCCATTTTTCAATGTGAACCACTCTACTTGGCAACAACGAATTTATCATACATGCAAAATGTAGTAAATATGCCGGTGTCATCAATTTCCACCACCAGCGTACCCCCAAGCACGCACGCACGCACGCACGCACACACACACACACACACACACACTCACCTATAATCTTAATCTGATAATGTGACACCAAAGTCACTGATAACAAGAGATTTATGTCCAGACCAGTAGATATTGAATCTACTGCCACTTATACCCATTAATTATTCAAAGATAATAGCGGAAAATGATGGACTTCACACACTTGATCATCCCAGTGCAGTGAGGAGGTCAAGAATGATTGCACTCTGCATCTGACTGGATCCACGCAGCTATTATTTGTCTTGTGGTAATTACCCAGAATGACAGAGTACTTACATTAAAGGGAGAAAAGGAAAGCTTTTCTAAGCTGAGTTACTCATTGTGAAATTAAGAAGATTATAGGCTATTAGTCCTGCCCAGTGACTGTAAAAAGCATGGACAACGTGATGTCTCTGAAAAGCGAAGCAAACACAGGTCTGGCGCCCCTGCTGGCCGGCTGCAATATAATATGTACCGCTGCCCATTCCCATGGGTTTCAATGATAACATTTTCCAAAATCATTCTATTTTCCATGTCACTTTTCTCGTCTAAACTGTCCATCTTCAGTGATATATGCAATATGGATGTTGCCATCAAGAGGCTAAACATTGTAAGTTTTGCACACACATTGAATCTGGCAGCGCAGAAAATCTACCAAATTACTTCCATTAATAAATGGGCAGCCCGCATCAGAGCAGTGGTCATGTGGTTCAAGAAATCCTCAATGTCCAAAACAGTCTTGAAGGAAAAGCAGCAGCTCCTTGATAAGAGGCCAGTTCAACCCATTCAAGTATTATTTTGAAATTCCCAAATTTTTCAATTCAACTTCACACTCACTCATCCTTGATGTCAAGCCAAGATGGAGCTCACTCTATCGAATGAGAGATTTATTTATGGAGCAGTATTCAGAAATCCAAGCTGCAGCCTTGGAGCCACGCCTGTGAGAGGCAATGACCAAGGAGAGCGTGGACCGTCTGAAGGACAAGGACTTCCGTAAGACTGAGAAGTTTGTCTAGCTCATGAGTCCTCTATGCATCCACACTCTCATGTCTCGTGTTTCATGTGGAAAGAAAGCCTCCTGTGGACAGATCATACTAAAATAAACTACTCCAAAAACTAGAGGAGCACATGAAGATGTGTTTTTATGGCAACCCTCAAAGAGATCATGTGTGTGTGAATGGGGGGGGGGGGGCTATCAGAATGAGGCCGTTCAAGCCTTCCTGCATGAGACAACAGCAATGGACCCCAGATTTAAAGGGAGGCCGGTGAGTGAGGCCACCTGGGACACGCTGAGGAAGACAACTGTTAAGGCCCATGTGACAGGAGCAACACCAGGACTAGGCCCAGAGGAGGCCCATGTGACCGGAGCAGCACCAGGACTAGGCCCAGAGGAGGCCCATGTGACAGGAGCAGCACCAGGACTAGGCCCAGAGGAGGCCCATGTGACAGGAGCAGCACCAGGACTAGGCCCAGAGGAGGCCCATGTGACAGGAGCAGCACCAGGACTGGGCCCAGAGGAGGCCCATGTGACAGGAGCAGCACCAGGACTAGGCCCAGAGGAGGCCCATGTGACAGGAGCAGCACCAGGACTAGGCCCAGAGGAGGCCCATGTGACAGGAGCAGCACCAGGACTAGGCCCAGAGGAGGCCCATGTGACAGGAGCAGCACCAGGACTGGGCCCAGAGGAGGCCCATGTGACAGGAGCAGCACCAGGACTAGGCCCAGAGGAGGCCCATGTGACAGGAGCAGCACCAGGACTAGGCCCAGAGGAGGCCCATGTGACAGGAGCAGCACCAGGACTGGGCCCAGAGGAGCCGGAGCTGACAATCACAAAGCAGCAGCAGCAACAGCAGGAGGAGGAGGAGTCTGAAGAAGAAGGAGAGGAAATGGAGAAGACAGACCCTCCATTGTATAAAACAGGGAGTGCCTTGGAGGAACTGTTCTCAGAGGAGGACAGGGAGTTGAAGTTGACAATCCAACTGAACACCTTGCCCCTCACGAGTGTGTTGACCTAGAGTACGAGCTCTACAAAGGCCTCCCAGCGCCATGGCTGAAGACCCTGTGGGGTGGGGTTGGGGGAGGAGCGCCACTCTGCCCCTCCTCACAAGCCTCTGGGCTCAAGCCCCCTCCACCCCTAGCGAGAGGGGATTTTTCCACTGCAGGGAGCACTACAAGTCAGGAGAGGTCCTGACTTCTCCCAGAGAAGGCAAACATGTTGATCTTTCGCCAGAAGAGCTGCTAAAAACTGTTAGGTCTTTTGGAGCCTGCCTGCATTCCTCACCTGTGTTGCTCTATACCGCTGTATTTTCTTTTGCAGTAAATAACTGTTTATTACATTTGTTGTTTCATATCTACAATAGTGTTTTTTTTGTTCAAAACATTGCTGTTGCAGTTTGCTACCAAAGAATGTTCATTTATATACAGTTCATATGAGGAAAATAAAGCAATGCTAACTGTTCTTAATTTGTTTCTTTTTTTCTCTTAAGAACTGAAAAGAGTACCGTTAAAGTACCAGATCGACAAGCAGTATCGGTAAGCGTCAGGGCCTACCATTTAGCCTATATGTTAAAAGGGATAGCTAGCTAGCCTAATTGTTAATACAACAAAGTTCACTTAACATGAACATTGTATAGATTGGTCACCCGGTGTGAAGGTGAAAATGTTAAAATGTTTTAAACAAGAGCTCTGATCAAATCGACTAAAAAAAGGTTTAACTGATAAAATATTTAAGTGATTGATTAAATGAAAATGGTGGTGGGGTGGATTTTTTTTTCCCATTGTCAAAAGGGGGGCTGGCCATGAAAAGTTTGGGACCCACTGGTGGGCAGCAATACAGTTCTGGCCCAGTTCAGATTCAAATGTTATGGGTTAAGGTCATGGGAAGGTTATTATGTGTCACAGTCCAGCCCAGTTTCTCCTCCTAGTTTTTCCTGTTTGTTTTTGTCCGTGTGCAGGATTGTCTGTGTGAGTGAGTGTGCTTTTGCATACAGGTGATGTCCCCTTCCCTGGCCACTTCCTGGTTGGTATTTGCCTGTTTTTTCTCATAATGATTTTTGTCTTGGCTGCGTTTTTGCTTAGAGTTATTTGGCTTAGTCTGTTTCGATGAAGTTTTAGTTTTTTTTGTTTTGCTCCTGGCATTTTTGATTTGAGACTGACTCCTTTGTTGTTTATTGGGTTTACTTGGGACAGATCACTTCTTGGGAACCTCTGACAGAACAATCTGGCCAAACCTGGTTCTCCACAGAAAGGCTTGCCCCCCCCCCCCCCCCCCCCCCCGCCCCTCCCACCCCCTCGCTCTTTTCTGTCCCAGTGTGCCTTGTCCGTGGAGCTGAAAGGATCTGCGTTCCCCACTGAACAATCACGGGTTGCCTACCTCATCACCCTCCTGACTGGCAAGGCGAGGGAATGGAAAACGGTTCTCTGGGACACCAATGCTCGGTTTCTTTTCCAGCTACAATGAGTTCACTGCTAAAAATGAGGAGAGCGTTTGATCGCTCATGATCTGGGAGGGATGCTGCAAGAGAACCTCTCAGACTCAGGCAAGGTAACCACTCTGTGCGTGAGTATGCCATTCAATGCGTGAGTGTGCCACTCTGTGCGTGAGTATGCCACTCTGTGCGTGAGTGTGCCACTCTGTGCGTGAGTATGCCATTCAGTGACGCACTGTGGCCGCCTCATGTGACAATGTTGTGCTCGATGCATTTTTTTAAATGGCCTGTCAGAGAATGTTAAAGATCAGCTAGTTTCTTGTGAGCTTCCCACAGACCTTAATATCCTAATGGACCTGGCCCGGATGGACAGACGGATGCCCGACCCCAGGACTGAACCTGCCCTGGGTAAACCTGGGTGGCATTTCTGTACTAATTGTCCAGCAAAACCTTTCTTTTGTAAGGCGAAATGTGAGCATCCAGGTCATTGCATAGGCTATGGTATGCAAAGGCAGACTGCTGCTGCAGCACATTTACATTTGCGGATATTTGCATCTCTAGTTCATTTTGCAGCCCCTCCCCTTATACTCTGTATGTAAGGCAAGATTAACAGTCAAGTGCAATTCCAGTAACATTAACAGCGCAAGTGCAAGGTACGTAACATCAATAAAACTGTTTTGGCCAAGCTACATCACATTTTTCATTTAGCTGACGCTTTTATCCAAAGCAACGTACAGTACAGTGCAGATATGCATTTTCATCATTATGTGTGCTTCCCTCTCCCTCTCAAATCCATGACCATAGTTTTGCTGGCTCCTTGCTCTACCAATGGAGCCACAGGAACGCAAGCAAAGCTACAGTGTGGGCCATACCGTACCAATACTCACATCTTTAAACAATAAAGCTACAGT
This sequence comes from Clupea harengus, assembly GCF_900700415.2. Classification (NCBI taxonomy): domain Eukaryota; kingdom Metazoa; phylum Chordata; class Actinopteri; order Clupeiformes; family Clupeidae; genus Clupea; species Clupea harengus. Next base: position 1,118,217 of record NC_045156.1, read on the forward strand.
GTGGGCCAGAACATACCAATACTCACATCTTTAAACAATAAAGCTACAGTGCTCGCCACACTTGCAATACCCACATCTTTAAGCAATAACAAAATAACAACACCCGGCGCCAGGTGATTGCTGACAACATGATCCTCATCTGTGGGTAACACCGATGGGGATCAGGCAGGTCCTGCTTTATCTCTGCTGCGAGATGGACGCCCCTTCGTTCGTCCAAGGTCATTCCTGACAGAGTGGATGAACAAGATGTCAGGGACTGCTCTTCCTCTCGAGGACTGGTGAAAGGCTGGAGAAAGGGAGGAGGGCACCCACTCCTAGGTCCGTTCCCTGGGACCTCCTTGCTCTTTCCTCCACACGATAAATGTAGCTGTCCCCCAATATCCATATTGAGGGACCTGCGAAAAGAAAATGGTAAATCGCATTTTATTACAATCATAGCAATATATGCTACAATATAGTAGAGTACCGCACACAATAACACAACTACAATACAAAACAACAATACAGCAACACTTCATGTCTAATTAAAACCATAAGTAATGTCACTGTAATGATTGTGTCATGGTAATTAAAGTATGTATTTATTATATTTCACCATGACTCTAGATTGCGCCTCTACTTCCTCCACAAGCTCAAGCGTCAGTCTGAAATCCCCCCCCCCCCTACAATAACTCAGGACTCTGCAACAAAACTGTCCCTTGCACTTTTATCACTTTACCACTTACTGTTATACTTGCACTGCCAATGTAACAAATACATCTCACAGGATGTCTTTTTGCTGCCTTTTTTTGCACTACCATAACCTCACTTTAAAGTAAACTTATGCTGCTGTACAAGTATCTGAATGTTTATAACTATATGTATATGTATATCTATATGTCTTGTCTTATCTGTTGTTGTGCGTGTGCACTTATATGTTTCACCGTGGGAGAGTGGGAAACGTTTTTTTCGATTCCTTTGTATGTCTTAACATGCAAAGTAATTGACAATAAAGCTACTTTGACTTTGACTTTGACTTCTTTGTTTTCATAACATGCCACTTACCATTAACTCGCTCCCATATGGTACCTGGAAGCAGGGACCTTATTAGAATGTCATCTTTGGGTGGTAATTTGAATGATTTGGGTGGTCCAGTCCTAAACTGGTTTAGGACCTATCTAACTGGCCGGGAATACTTTCTCGCCCTTGGAGACCACAGCTAAAAAAACATTTGTATGACCTGTGGGGTGCCTCAAGGATCCATTTTAGGGCCCTTACTTTTCAGTCTATACATGTTACCCCTTGGTAGTGTCATTAGGAGGCACAACATAAATTATCATAGCTATGCAGATGACACCCAGCCCTATATTTATGTAACACCCAACAACTACAAACCTATGTATCATATTTCACATATTTGAAATTTTGAAACCCATATCAAAAATTTAATTAAAACATCTTTGTATCACTTAAGGAACATTGCTAAGGTGCAACCGTTTCTCTCTCAGGCTGAGACTGAAAGACTGATGCACGCTTTTATCACGAGCAGGCTAGACTACTGTAACTCACTTTTGTCTTGTCTACCAAAAAAAGCCATTAGTCAATTACAAATAATACAGAATGCAGCAGCACGAGTCCTCACTAAAACAAGACGGAGGGGCGCACATCACACCAGTCTTAAAATCACTGCACTGGTTACCTGTTAGTTTCAGAAAAGATTTCAAGATTATTTTACTAGTCTATAAATCACTCCATAGTCATGCACCTGAATATATGTCAGACATGCTCTCAAGGTACACACCCAGTAGATCCCTGAGGTCTTCTGGCACTAAACTCTTAACAGTTCCAAAGGCGAGGACAAAGAGACATGGAGAAGCAGCTTTTAGTTTCTATGCTCCCAGCCTTTGGAATACTCTGCCAGAATACCTTCGAATGGCTGAAACGATGGAAACCTTTAAACGTGCATTTAAGACATACCTCTTTAATCTCGTCTATCACTCTGTAATATTTATCTGTTCTCAGTGGTCTGTAGTGGGTCTGTTGTACATGTGTGCGTGCCTTGTAATATGTTTGCACTTACATGATATGGTTTTTCATCCCTCTGGAAAATCTGTGTGTTACCTCCTGGTATGAAATGCGCCGTATAAATAAAGTTTGATTTGATGATTTAGAATGCACGGGGTCAGGCAGCATTGTCTGCATGATGAACATTTGTATGATGAACTAGGATAGTTCTGTCTAGGATAGAACAATGTCTAGGCCCAATATGATTAGCAGATGCATTGAAACTTTCTTTTTCATTTTTATATATTTTTAAATATGTTTTTCTGTTGTTTGTGTGTGTACAGGAATATATATATACAATTGAAAGGCAAGCTAGCTAGGGTGAACATCGGTAAAGGTAAAAGAAGACAGAGGTGAGTAAGCTACAATGGAGACAGTATAAAGAAATGTTTTGTTTGCCTACTGAGTGGAATTAAAGATGCAATTTGCAATTCCTTTTCACAAAAGGCTGATATTTGAGCTCAACAGCCTATCAAATGCCCCCCACCCCCTTCTGTGCTCCTGAAGCACGCGTGTTGATTGGCTGGGATTGTTTTTGGCTCGGTCTGAGCCACAATGTTTGTTTCCCATTCACAGAGCCAGGACTGTGTAGCCTATGAACAGCAGAGGTCTTTTTGACTTTTAACACTGAACAGACAGCAAGAGGACCGTGAGGAGCAATTCTTTGTATTTGAGAAAAAGTGTGGGATTAGAATCGCAGATTTCACCTTTCAATCTCACAGGCAAGGCTTTTTTTGAGTAAAGTAAATGACCCGATCACCTGCACTAAAGCTTCTCACAATTTGTCCGCCTGGGATAACTCCTTCAAATTGGCTGGGATGGGCTATCCATATTTAGGTCAGTAGTGGACACCACAGAGCTGGTGGATGGTGTATCCACGATTTGTGGAGGATGGAAGTTTGCTGTCCCTGACACTGAGGCAGAAATGCCTTGCTCAGCATTGGTAGATGTGCTGGGCTCGAACAGTGGAGGCAGCATGCACTGGGGTTGAGCGGGTCTGTTTTTAATGAGCCACCTATCCATGCTGGAAGATTTACCTAGCTAAGCTCAATAAAAACAAAATTGTGCTAGCCTACTGTAAAATGATTTTTATACCCAACAAGCCAACTCCAACTTTTTCACTAAACAAATGGCCACCAAAGTTACCTGATAACTTTAAAGAAACACGCAGCCTGCAAAAGACGCAAAACTCAACTGTAAAACTATACAAGATTACTAATACAACTTCTAAGGACCAAAGATCAAATAATCAATGTGTAAGTTCAGTGAAGACAGTCTGCGATGCGCTGGACTTTGGTATCAGGGGAAGGGGGCGAGCCAGCCAAATGAGTAGGTGTACCTGACTTAAACACCGTCCGACTCTTAACAGCACAGACCAGCTCCAGAGAGCGGCAGAAAGTCCCTACTGCACAGACTCTGGCTACAAATTTGACAACATGGCGGAGGAATTCTCTACAGAATTGACGGGCATGGAGCCACGCAGTCCGTGCTTTTTTACAGTCATTAGTCCTGCCAATCAGATATGTGAGTTGGTCAGTGAGAACTGAGGCTATATTACCATCTCATCTTTCATGTACACCAGCGAGAAGGTTCTTTTTTTTTCTTCTTCTATGGCCTCACGATGGCTTGCTTGTACACAAAATAATTAAGAATCTTTCCAGTCGAAGACCATGACTGAGATTGAGAGTCATAGGGAGGAATAACCCAGCCTCATGCACAAATGCAACAGAAACAGTGATAACAAGATATCCTGGGAGAGAATGAGAGGGGAGACAGAAAAGACAGTATGTCTGTATATCCATGTGAGGACTGAGAGAGAGAAAGAGGGAAATAAAGATATATATATATAGAGAGAGAGAGAGAGAGAGAGAGAGAGAGAGAGAGAGAGAGAGAGAGAGCAAGGGAATGAAATGAGTGGGAGTCCAGCCCTCTGGCGGGGTGGTGATTGATGAAGATGTGACAGATATAAGGGATGGAGCCTCTGACCCGCGGGTACATCTTCTCTTACGCACCACTCGGGCGCCACAGGTCATTCATAATTCACGCAGCATCAGAGCCGGCTGCCTCATTATGTTCACACCAGCCGAGTTTCCGTCCAACTTTTTCATGCAAATTTCGACCATTCGAACAGGGAATCCTGAGTGGAAACGCAAATACAAATTCTAAATTAATTTGCTAGAGGGGAACTCCCACTTTGCATAGGGTGTGATGCGACTGAGTTTGGTGGAAACGGGTTTATTCGCATTCAATTGCATTTGTTTAGATTTTATTATGTTTCCTGTGTTAAAGTTGCCCTGTTAAGCTTAGGTTTTGAACCCATGGCTGCTCCTCCACTACTTATGAGAGTGTCTATTTTTAATTTGTGTAACACAACGGATGGAAATGTGCACAAACTCTCATTTCGTTTGGCAGCATTGTCAGAGTTGGATAGAAGCCCAGCTACTGTCTTTAAGGGGGTGTATAGTTATGCAGTGGCAACCCTTCATACCATACAGTTCTCTTTCTCTCTCTTTCTCTCTCACACACACACACACACACACACACACACACACACACACACACACACACACACACAGTATACTATCCATCTTTCCCTCACACCCACATACTCACCCAGATACTTATAAAAAATACATTTGCCTAAATGAAAAATAATGCTATAATAACTACATACCACTTCCATACCTTATGCCAGAGATCAGCAAAGAATATTCTGGCACCACAGGATGGAGGCTGGCGGTTGGCTGCGGTCGCGCAGGAGGAGGGGGCTGGCCGCTGCACCCAGAGAGAGATTTACTGCGGGGGTTTGTGCTCGGCCGGCCGCTGGTCGGTAAATCCTTTCTCAATGAATGCTGGGTTCACAGGAGGATGTCCCACCCCCGTGCTGGGGAAAGAGAGGGCAAAGGTGCAAACATGCCAAACATATGAGCTGATGACATCCACTGACAGCACATGCAGTGGGAGGACTGAGAGACCTGCCAACCAAGCCTCGGCACGGAGAAGAGTCTAGTAAAGAAATATAGGCCTAACATAAAGGCATGTTTATTCTTTTTTTTTTTTTTCTTCTTCTATTCTTTCACTTTGCCTTCACTTTTCACTTTACTTTTTCATCTGTTAATGTAATTCTTCATCTCCAACTTAAATGAAGAAAAGGCTCCATGAATAACAAGTTTTCTCTCCTCTGACAGCACGGACAAACTGATATAAATCACCACTTTACCCGCCGCTGAATTAGGTTAATATGCTTTGAATAAAGTAATTGCTCGGTGCTCTTTTTTTATTCTCAGAGAATAGGGGCCCGGAGCAAAAACAATCTATTCAGCGCCTCAGTTCGCAATGAGTCGGCAGAATAATTCAGCCCGAGGAATTCCTTCCCGCAAGATGGAGATCAATCTGGTATTGACTGGGAGCCATCAAACTAAATGGCTCCCCTGATCGATCACGCCGGAGGACTGAGATGAGAGGGCTGGGCCTTTAGCTGTTGTTTATGTTTAGAGCTGGAGGTGCGCGGTTTTTCTGAGCCCTACATTAACAGCTTCTCCGTTCCAGATGTTTGTGTTTACCTGAGCCGGGTTTTCAGTCTAGTCGATATGTAACCTGTAAGTCCTGAGCTATTTTCGGCTTTCTCTTGTCTACCAAACACGCTAGTGGTGAACCCAGAGAGTTATGCCTCATATGAAGAACACAAACGTACACCTTCGTTCTTAGAGTGCTCATTGCCCTGGTATGCCACTGACAAAAGTGATTGACGGTTGCTAAACTGACCTGCGGGCACAACTCCACCTGTTCAAATCAGGAGGGTTTTCAGTTTAAACATGGCCATGTGTGACAGCTGGAATTCTCCAAGGCCATCACAGCAACTGGTCACCCCAGTCAGTCACTTTTCTGGTGTAAGATCTTTGATACGAGAGCTGAGGATGAGAGAGAGAGGCACAAAAAGGAGGGAAGAATGGCTGAGTTTTGTTTTTGAGCTTTTTTTTTGCTGCTCCGAAACGCTTCTAGCTGAAAATCTCTGAAACTGTCGTCAAGGCAGCGCCTGGTGTCGTCATCGCCGCTCTCCACGTGGCCTGAAGTGTGAAGGTGATCCTGGTGATCGAGCGGCACAGTAGAGGACCGCACATCTGATATCTGTCTAATGGTGCAGGCTTCAGACACTTTGCTTATCAGGCACTCTGCATGGCCTTCAGTCATTGTGGTAAAAGTTACAAAGAAACATAACATAACACATATGTTGGCAAGGGTCTCATCATAGCTGGGCGAATAGAAAGGTGAGCCTGGCATATTCCCTTGGCAAAGGATGGCTGATTAGCTGACACCTGCCTCACTTGGACATGGTTCTGCATTCTAAACGGCCCGAAGCGCTAAAGGGAACGGGCACGGCAAGCTGTGTCCCAAGTGCATGTACACAGTAATTAAGTTTGTGTGTGTGTGTGTGTGTGTGTGTGTGTGTGTGTGTGTGTGTGTGTGTGTGTGTGTGTGTGTGTGTGTGTGTGTGTGTGTGTTCGTGTGTGTGTGTGTGTTCGTGTGTGTGTTAACAAGCATCTTGGGATGGATGTACTGTCAAATCCAATATGTGTGTGTACTAGTAGCTGAAACCTTGAGAAATCCATCACAAACATAAATAGACTCTCTAAATATCTTACTGTTGGACCTCTAAACTGTTTCTCTCTCTCTCTCACACACACACACACACACACACACACACAGCACATTGACAGAGAAAAATGTCCTCCCAGCCTAGTTCTATTTCACTCCGCCAAAGCATACCCCCCCCCTGCCTACTGCTGATGCTGTCCTGGATAAAGCATGATCATCCATCTCCTGTCATCTTGCAAAGCACTCATCTACTTCAGAAATGACAAAATCTCCATCCAAAATACACCATTAGCGCTGGAGGAGTCTTAGCCATTATGTAGACGCGAGAGCTCGTCTGTGTGAGGCATGACGGCACAATAACCACACAGACATGCTCGATTGAACCAACAGGATTATTGTTTCATACCCACGGTGCTGGTCTCATGCTGCACACGTAGCCATCTTGCCGACTGGAGTAGCGAGCTGCCTTTGCGAGTCCTCCAGAGGCGCAGGAACGCACCCGTCCAGACAGCTTCGGAATGGTTAACAAGCACGCGCCGGCTCCGGAGGACGAGCCGCTGCTGGGGGGGGGGGGGGAGCTCTGGGTCCGTCCGTCCGTCCTGAGAAACCACAGCTCAATCACTGGCTCAGTGGCGTTCACCGATTACAGAGATCTGGCTGGTTTCTTTGACACTGTCCTCTGAGGCACACATAAGCTCAAAGTGTGGGTAAAGGAACCAGAGAGAGAGAGAGAGAGAAGGGAAGAGAAGGAAGCATGACGCAAGAGATGGCACAAGTATGAGAGGAGTGTAAAGGAGTGACTACGAGCAGTGCAAGAGAAGGGGGGGAGGGGGGGGGGGGGGGAAAGGAAAAGGAGAAATTCTCACTTTTTTTTCCCCCTTCCCCTTGCAGCATGCGGAACAAGCTCTGCCGCAGGGCTGCTGTTGTTCCAGGTCCATCTCCAGGTCCATCGCGCCTCTGTTAAACACATTGTCTGATGTGTGTTTGGCACGGGGCCTCTTGATTTCCTCCGCCATACAAAAGCTGCTCTCTTATCTGCAGATGTTTCTGTCTTCCATCTTCCACATGGATTTATTCACACCACAGTCTGCGGAGAGAGTCAGAGAGAGAAAGGGGGGGAGAGAAAGAGAGGGATAGAGAGAGAGAGAGAAAGAAAGAAAGACCACAGCGGAAGAGTCCCATCTGGAAGGGAGCCGAGAGGAACGGGGGCCGTTATAAGGACCGTCTCGCCGTCTGTGGAGGGGGTGGGGGGCGGGGCGGTGCACATGGGCCCCCGGGGGCGTTTGGATGGGAATCAGAGGGGAAAGAACAGCGGGGAACGCCAAACCCTGTCATTGGACAGAGGAGATGAAGAAAACCTCATTTGGCCCAAAAAGGAGACCCCCCCCCCCCCCAAAAAAAAAAAGTGTTCTGTGGTGAAACTGACTACTGGACACAAGAGTCCCCCGTGACAAAGAGAGAGCGTTGAGGACAGGCATGTGCCATTGTAGTTCCTGTCTCCTTCTAGGAGTTCTGCCGAAGTCTGCCATTAGAGCCATTCCCTGGATGGTAAGTGCATCAAGATGATCCCTCTTCAGGATGGCTTTCATGTTTGTGAGTGCCTGCCATCCGACATTAGCGGAGAGTCGCGCTGAGTGCATCATCAGCCGCCCCCACCCCTTACAGACCTCATCACCTGAACGCTCTGCTCAGTACCACAACAGAGACAGCTTGGGGGAGTGAGTGACAAGAAGAGGGGGGAGAGAGAGAAAGCAGAGGAGTAAGGAAGAGTGAGTGACAGTGAGATTATGAGAGAGAGAGAGCTTTGACTTTGAGAGACTGAAGAGATCTAAACAGGGAGAGAGAGAGAGAGAGAGGCAGCAGGTTGGGTTGAGGGGGGGTGGTAGAGAGAAGAGGATCTCCATCTGTCTGAGAGGGGCAGACAAGAGCACTGCTTCAGATCTCTCAATCTGAGGCCCCAGGGGCAGCACACAGAGCATCAGAGTGTGTGCTCTCCTCAGGCAGGGACCGCGGATGAGAGGGAGAGAGAGAGAGAGAGAGAGAGGAGGGGGTAAAGAGAGAGAGAGAGAGGGAGAGGGAGAACGTCTCAGAGGAAAGGAGTGAGAGAGTGTGAAGTAAACATTTTGATAGCGAGAGGATATTTTCATAGAGTCCTCCCCGCTGCTTCTGTGCTCCATCTAAGAGCTCACGTTCTTGGCTACTTTTCAAAATCTTGCTAATTAGCTTCATTCGAGTTAATGATTTGGCTTTCAACACTGAATACAAATAAGCCAATTCTGTTGATCGGTGATGCCACTCAATAAAGTTACAAAATAGAAAACAACAAACAGTAATTGCAACTCTATTTCAGTTTGGGAAACAATCAGTTTCGGATCACAATTACTTCAAAATGTCTTTAGGTGTGATCAAATGCCCAAATGATTGAAAGAAAAAACACAGCTCCAATGAGTTAGATAAATTTAACATTTTTTATTTGTGAAAAACTACAAGCAAAATTCATAAATAGACATTTCTATTTGAAGCGGAGGAAAAAAAAAAATGATAAAAAGGTAGCATCTAAGAGCAAAGTCGTGCACATGCCAAGAAACATGTATTACCTCAACATTGGATTAGCTAAGACGAAGGAGCGCTGATCATTTTAATATTCCCCAAATACATTTACACAATCAAGAAATGAATGGGACCATTTCACTAAATTACCAAGAACACTCTGCGAGAAGAACAAAAAAAGTGAAACGACAGAAACCGAAAAACTCGTAAAATGACTTGTAACTCGTAAAATGAAAAAGTATTGATTAATATGCTATCGGACCCTACAGAACATTTCATTTAACATAAACATTAAAAGTACTGTACGACAAGACCTCGTATTAGGAGAAAATTAAAAGAGCCTGTATATTACACTTACATTGGAGATTTCCACGAGATTAATGTTATACCATTAAGTAAACAAGCATTCTATATTTGAGTCTGACAAAATAAAGATAATGAAGCTAAAAAATTGTAACCATCTTTACACAGTAAAATAAGGTTACTGGTCGCACACAAGAACAGAACTGCTTGCGCGTTACAAGAGAAAGAAAAGAAAGGAAAACTAAATTGCTCAGCTCCGTTGCCATTCTCTGTATACTGGCTCTCCGCACCATCTCTTTCAGTTACACATACAAGCAATGTTTACACATCCAGCAAATTGTCCATTTTTCAAATAAATTAAGATACAATTATTTTATCTTTTTTTTCTGTTTTCATTTTTCTTTACAATTTTACAAAAAAAAAAAAAAAAAAGCCAGGTGTTAGCGGGGTAAGGCAGGTGGAAAGATGGCTATATATAGAAGTCATAGAAAATGTAAATGGAATACATCATAAATTCAAGGAGGAGGGAGGCGTGAAAATCTCCCACCAAACGCAGTCTCTTTGATCAGTGTTCTTCCCTCAGCCCCTTCTGATTGGTCAGAAAAGAATGATCTGCTGTCTCAAGTGAGTCTCATCTTATTCCTGCTCATATTGCATATTCTCTTGGTAGTGGTGGTGTTTGGAGGGGGGGGGGGGGGCAATATGCTTCCTTGAATACATTTCTAGCCGGCCCTGTCTCAAATCAGAAACATCACTTCGTCAATGAGCTCGGTCTAGGCTACATCATCTCAAGAGTCATATAAGAATAGAATTAAGGGGATTCTTGCAAGAAAACGTATTATTTTTTATAAAATAAAATAAAATAAAAAGCCCAAATCTCACAGTCCCTCGACTTGGTCTTCCCTAGCTCCACCCCTGACGCCCAAAACACGATCACTCAACAGAAGCAAAAGCTGTGGATCCCTCGATTAGTTCAACTCACTCAGGGTGATGGCTTTCGTCTTCTCTACCGTCACAACAGCCATAACATCTCTCCAGCCCGATTGCTTTCTGAATTATGTGACCAAAACAAAGCAGGGGGGGGGGCGACGACAACGCAAGCAAGCCCTACGACTCACTGAACTGGGCCCCTTGGTGTCTTTTCCTCTAAGGTCGGAGGTTGCACATCTCAATCTGAGGGGGCCTCTGCCTAAGTTTCATTGCGTATTGTACAAAAGCAAGACACTGGGGTGGGGGTGGGGGGGGGGTCAAAGGGGCTCAGAATCTGCCCAGTGCACCGCCATCTGACTGGGTCTCTAGCACCACTGAACGTCCTCAAACACAGAGTCAGGGAGAACAGAGCAAAGCATAGCCAGCGCAGGAAGCCGTGATGACACAGCTGCTTACTGTACAGCGATGACCTTTGTTGAAGCTGATCCTTTTTGTTGTCTTTTGTGTGTTCATTTTTAAACCAGGTTTTTTTTAAAACACATAATCCTCAACATAAACTGGACAAGCATTACACATTTTTAAATGGATTATATTAATGTCTTTATTTAAATCGTATTTAATATCACACATTTGATAAGTACGCTTTTTTTTTCCTTTTCAAATTGTTATTTGCCTAACGAGTCATATCATTATCAAATTCCTTTGGTCCTTCAATAAATAAAACTCAGATATCATATACACATTTATACTTTGTACAGGTTTCATACAAGTTGAAAGGGAGTCTGCTTATTTCGTCTCTTGCGCTGGATTCGTTTGGTTAGCCTGACTACGCCCATTTCGCAACCGTAGTCAGGTGATGAAATACAAAACCCTTCATGAGACATGAACTGTATAAACATCTCTCAGTTCAAGATACTGTGACGTAAGAAAAGAAAAAAACCATGATTAACTGTTTATTTACAGTGAAACTACTTGCCGTAGAGATAAGTTGCTTTCAGTGGACATCTTCAATGTCTTGAATTCAATTAAAACGAACTAAAATTCTTCATTTCCGACTAAAACTGCAACTAGTCTCGCAGAGAGTGCAAAAAGGAAACCTTTGCACTAAACTTGACGACACAGAGGACTAACGGCCTCATCAGAATCTTCAAATCTGACGGGCCTTTCCGATGTCCCTCAGCGCAAATAGGAGATACGTCTGCCTCTCGTGTAAAGCTTGTTGAACTGGGAACTGCACGTAACATTTTCAGTCACTCCGGCTAGGTGAGACAAGCAGACACACGTGGCAGCTGATGTGCAAGTCTCAAGTCAACTTTAGTGTTTTTTTTTTCCTTGGGGGTCTCTGCCATGACGCTACAGCCTACTTTTAAAACAAAAACAATAAAGGCCATGGAGGTAACATGGGATGGTTTGGCAAATACGCTCTACAAGCTTCCACTCAGCAAGCACAAGTTGATGTACATCCACAGATCCGGCATGTACCTCACCACCAGCTTGGACTTCGCCAGCTCAATCAGTTCCCACAACAATGCCGACAGCTTCTGACTGAAAAACACATCAGGGGAATAAAGTGGAGAAGGCTGGAGAAACTGGGTGCCCATGGAAAATGACATCTCGGGTCTGTTTTTTTTCTTTTCTGCTAAACTCCCATTATCAGGTGTGAATGGCAGTCCCGGGTCTGAAACTGTTTCACAGTGTTATCTAGCACCAGTGTCCATGGGGAACAGGGGGAGGTTTTTTTTTTCCTTTTCCCCAGAAGACACAAGGGGGACACAGCTAGCCAGCTGCACTACAGAGCACAGTTTAAAGCAAATGGGGTAGGGAGAGGAACACGGGAAAGTGTCGACAGATAATAAATAGGGTTATAACTGGGGAGCAGTCATAGTTGTTAAAACACCGGTGGTTGTTGTGCACAGCAGATACAATTTTGTACAAAAAAAAGGAACGAACAAACAAACAAACAAACAAACAAAATGTAAGACTCTGAGCCAAACATCCACTTACAATATATAAAACAATACATACAGGTTTTCTTGAAAGATACCTTCAGGCTCGCCGGTAACCCACAGCTCCCACTGTCCCATCTACCACTGTGGAGTGGAGAGTGTGTGAGAAAATATGTGTGTGTGGGGGAGGGGGGTCTCACACCTCTGCCTCCATGGCTGAACTCCTCCTGGCCGATCTCCACAGATTCTGCTCGTAGCTTCGCTCAGGGAACCCGACGACAAACCAAACTCTCAGTTTGCAGAAGTCGAGGGAATATAAAGTGAATCATAACATGATGGGTGTTAGGGGAGTGGGAGGACAGGGGTGGGGGGGTCGTTTCTCCATCTTGGGTAAGCTTGGCGAGGGGAGGTGGGGGCTTGGAGAAAAATCCTCAGTCTCTTCATAGCGGTCCAGGAGGATGTTGGTCACACAGGAAATTGGGGAGGGGGGTGGGACTGGGGAGGGTGACCAACTTCTGGGGGCCGAGAAAGGGATGGGCTCAGAACGACTCGTCGTGCCCCACTGAGAGCTCTCCTTTGGGGGTGGAGGCGCGCGACGAGCCCTTGTCCATGCTCTCGGAGCCGGAGCTCTGGTGCTGCTGCTCGGAGCCCGCGCTGGAGGTGACCGTGGAGGAGGAGGTTGAGCACGAGCGCGTCTTCTCCTTAAAGTCTGTGATGATCACCGTTACGTTGCCCACCGTGATGGCCAGCTGTTGGGCCGTGCTGCGGTCAATGTTCTTCAGCTTGGGCCTGCGGGTCCACACACACACACACACACACACACACACACACACACACACACACACACACACACACACACACACGAGAGAGAGAAGGAAAGGGTTCTTTAGAAAGAAAACAGCTACTATCTTGCTGACAATGACAGTGAGCTTTTGTTTGTGCAGGCTCAAGGATGGGAGGGCAGCCAGCCCGTGTGGGAGTGAGAGACTGCGCTGCTCATTTTCAGCACGGGCCACGCTCCACTCATTCAACCAGACAGTCTCAGAGGGAAAGAGAGAGAGAGAGAGAGAGAGAGAGAGAGAGAGAGAGAAAGCAGAGAGTGGGTGAGGAGCATTTATGAATCAGCGTGCCTCTCCATTCATTTTTCAAAGCAGCCTTGTGCAAGTCTTGTTCATTACGGGCAGGGACTGACAGTGCCGCTCCCATGTAATTCATTGCTATTGTGAGCGACAGAAGCCCATGGCTCATCTTTTCAATTGATGTGTCAAGGGGCGACAGAGAGAAATTCCTCTTTCTGCCGACGCTAAACTGTCTTTACTTCTGAGGCGCTGCGCATTCAGAAATGGGTCCACCAGCAAGTTAATCAAACCATTCACAATTATAAAGGTTTCATTTAACAGAACAGAACAGATTTCAATACTCAAATGGCCTCTCTTTTAACCTAAGAAAAGGCGCTAGCTGGAGTGTGTCGCACACGGATAGATCACAAAAGAGAGGGCGGACGGAGGGCTCACCTTGAATTGTGGGAGCTGTTGGTCTTGGTCATGGACTTTGCGGACTGTATGCTGCTCCGATCACACGGTGGACTCTGGCGACTGTCTGCCTTTGGTCTGGGAGAGGAGGGAGGGGAAATGTGAGATCACACAGAGAAATCTCACAGAGAGAGACAAACAAAAGGGTTCCTTCAAACAGCTGTGCTACTGTGGCCAGAGGGGCAGGAGGGGGCAAAAAGACAGTGACTGCGCTTCAGAATAAAACCCTGGCTTGGCTCTCTTACCTGTTTTTTTTGCTGTTGGGCTTCTTGGTGATAGCCAGGGTGATGTCCTTCTCGCGGCCCTTCTCACGGTCCTTCTTCTCCTTGTGCACAAGCTCCTTGTCACCCTTGTCACCCTTGTCACCCTTGTCCAGGGGCTCAGCGTCGGGCTGCCGGCTCTCTGCCCGCTCACGCTCGCGCTCGCCGTCAGGCTGGTCACGGTCGCCTTCGGCCGGTTCGCCCTCAGGCCGCTCACGCTCGCCATCGGCCGGCTCCTTCTCCGGCCGGTCAGGCTTCTCGCGCTTCTCCTTCTTGGGTGGCGGCGGCGTGGCGTACTGCTGGGCCACCTGCTGCGCCACCAGCTGCGAGTTTATCCGCGGTTTCCTGAGGAGGGAGAGAGACAGAGCGAGAGAGCGAGAGAGAAACAGAGAGTGAGAAAAAGAGAGAGAGAGAGAGAGAGAGCACATGCAATCAGCACCTCAATCAGCACAGGTCACTGTTGATTCTCTCCCCCGTGAGGGCAGAGTCGGGCTCTTAAATAGCACAGAGGAAAACCCCAGCAGGCGTCCACTCCCAACTACTGCTTCTCACAATGTACCAACTGCCCGACACAATTATCCTCTCTCTTTCTTGCACTTTCTTTCTCAACTTTGTCATTTTCTAGTGCAATCTTCGGCAGTTTAGTTGACCTTTCCCAAGACATCGTTGCTTACACTCTATACAGGATGTGTATCTCTTTTATTTTACCTTCTCATTGTCTACAACTAGGGAATCCTCAAAACTAACTGCGTATTTGCACTGATTTAAACACCAAGGCATAGTCCCTTGTAGAGTTAAGCTCTCCACTTGACTTGAGAAGTCCTCCCTGGCTGCTTCTGCTGATCTGCTGTCTGAGTTTTGAAGCTTTGAGGAGCTGTTTTGCGACAGCAAGGGAATTACTATGATCCCTTTCGGATTATCTCTCCAGTTTAGCTTTCTGCCCTCTGCCTTTGTGTGTCGTCCCCCTTGCCCTCTCGGTCACCTGGATTGTTTTCTTCAAACACACACATATGCCCCCATTGAGCCAACAAAGTGGACAAGCTTACAGCACTCATAATAGCACCATAACTATGTGTCACAATGGTGCTGGTCACAACCAAATTATTCACCCACCAGAAAACAATAACTGTTCAGTCCTTCTGGTCAGTCCAAATGGCAGCCATGCTAGTAAATTTGGCAAGGCCAGCAGCTAATCTCCCCGCCACCACATTCGCTTTCCATCACACTATCTGCTCCTAACATGCAGGGTAAATCTTTGAACTTAACTGACCGTCAGTAAATCTTCATTAAATGACAGGGGTTCAAACCACAGCAGATGTGACCATTCCAAAAAAGCAAAAACCAAATACAACCCCTGAAATATTAGCCTCACAAGGCTACTCCGACTCAAAGATGTAGCCTTTATTAGTTTTATTGTGCCATGCTCCATCAGAAGATGGATTTGAATTTAGGTCAATGTAGGATATTGTGAGTCCTGTGTAGTAAGCATTTTATTTAGAGGAGTTAGTTTCTCACAGAAAAGCCTGGCTTAAAGTAGGAAACAGCTGACCACTGTTCACTCATAATGAGGCAGTTCAATCCTCCCAACAAAGTCAAAAGTTAAGCACAGACAATAACCAAACCAAACAGTAAACTCTCTTAAACTCTTATGTTTGAACAGATCAGGCTGAGTTTTGTCTGTTCTCCTTTAAAAAAATAATAATAATATTGGGCAAATCCATCGATAGGTGGACTTGGACCAAATAAAATAAATGACACTGTAGAAAAGATTTCACCGGTGTACCAACATTAAAAGACCTGAGAGTTACTGGAAATGATAGATTTGATCCAAGAGGCCTGATATTTTTCATGGAGCTCCCACAAATAAGGGCCACTTAAATGTCATCACAAACAATGGAATTTCCCTATATCTGAAAGCTCCTTGGCAACGCACAAACTGGGCTTCAGTATGAATTCTTTTGAGATTACAGTAAATAGATTACTTTACCATAATTGCAACTGTCAAGAACTTTGAATCATTTTTCCAGTACTAGTATGTGCTACCATCTATTGCTTAAGATCATTAAACATTTGTCTTTATGTATTCTTCCTGAATTAAATTGCATAACTGACGTTGCATAATGTGACGGATGACCTTGCATATATTTCAACACCAGCCCAATTACTCATAACCTCTAGTATGACAATTGTGAAAGGCACAAAAAATCATGATCATAGGGAATCAAATAAAAATGTAGTTTTTTGTGACTGATATCACATGTGGACAAGACCGTATTTTTCCTGTGATTACATAAATACTAGCACTCTCATCAATATTAGAATCATCTAGAACTCTTACACTTAACTCTGCATATCTCTGCTTGCAGCTTGGGTTGGCACAGTGTTGGCTTGTCAACTTACAATAAACAGTTCATAAGTCGTAACATCAGTAACGGTAATGTCAGCCACACTATAATAGTGGAATTACTGGAAAATAAACAACCATTTTCTTTATTTCTCTTCTGTGTTTATTACTGAGATGCAGTCTTTAAATTGTGCTAGATGCAATTTTGTTCTTACAATAGTTCGCATGTCCGTTTTTTGTAACATCAGTCACGCTCCGAACTTCCACCACAGCCCAAAGACAAAGACATTTTTCCACGTCAAGTCAGGGCCAAGTTTAGCTAGCCATAAAATCTGAAACTTAATAATACCACAACAGCTGTACAATAACACTGGTCACAAGACCCTCCAATTTGTAACGGCAGCCATGATGGATTCACCCAACTGAAGAGGAAGTGCACACAGACATACATCCAACTCGGACCATTCCCCACAGCAAGGATGGCAGAAGTACCCATTCACATCACAATGGTTGTTAATTGACAAGTAGGATTTCAAGGGATAGCTTTGATTACTGACTAACGGCCAACTGCTTTACCACCTGTGGGTCAAAAGGAGTCTACAAAAATCCCCTTTTTCCCCTACAGATGACATTTTCCTCTTCCAGTCAGGCAACAGAAAACCTTTTCAATCCTAAGCCCAAGATCTTTCTATGTAACTGTAGTAGCTAAGGAGATATTGCTGCCTGATGAAACTGCCATCTGAACAACCTTCCAAAATGCAGGTAAAACCCATAAGCTTCAAGCAGCCACATTCTAAAAGCAGTAGTGCCTAGTACACTCAACGCAAATGGCCCAGGCCCAGGGCCCTTTAGATACCCAGTATGGCGTCAGGCAGACACCACTCAATACATTTTAGATACACCACTGCCTCTCATGTGCCGTGACTTGGTTTAATGGTGACAATTTGGCCAGCTCTTCAAAGGGATGCAAAGATTTCTTGACAAAAACAAAAAAAAAGGCAAAGAGAGCAAAACAGACATGGCGAGATGGTGAGCAGATGATGGTGCGTGTAGCTATGTGGGGGGGAGAGACAGAGAACAAGACAGAGAGAGAGACACAGAGAGAGAGCGAGATAGAGAAAGAGAGCAAGACAGAGAGAGAGAGAGAGAGAGAGAGAGAGACACACAGAGAGCAAGACAGAGAGAGAGAGAGAGAGAGAGAGAGAGAGAGAGAGACACACAGAGAGCAAGACAGAGAGAGACAGAGAGCAAGAGAGAGAGAGAGAGAGAGAGAGCCAAACAGGAAGAGGGGATTGTGAGTGACGGACAGTAAGAGCTCCCTGGCAAGCTTACGGAGAGAGGGGGTGGGGGTGGGGGTGGGGGGTGCTCTGTGTTGGCAGGACCCTCACTCAGTGCTGGTAACAGGACAGCGCCTGTTTGCAGGCTAATCTCATTACTTGACTCCTTTAATAAATGAATATAGGGAGAGGGGTGGGGGTCAGTGGGTGAAACGTTTGCAGCATGTCATTCACCTCCGCTAATCTGATTACAGAGAGCTTGACCCCATTCGTCAGAAATGGGATCAAGAACATGGCACAATCTCTGTCCCTCTCTCTCCCCCTCTCGACCCGCCAGAGCTTATATTCATAAAACCTGAGGGGGGGATACAGAGGGCACTCCGATACAGATCTGAATTACATGCTCTGAGAAGGCAGGCATTCTCAACTTCAAAACATCGCCAGTTTTTACGCACCAATATATCACTTACACACACACACACACACACACACACACACACACACAAATGACTGACAGTCTCATTTTGAGAAAAAACAACCACCACTTCCCACACCTGTCATCTTGAGATCAGGCCTTAAAATCACTTTCAGCCTTTCAGCTGACTGCATGATGGAGGCGTAACTCTGTCCAATCCCTGGCAACGCAGTGACAGGGAGGCGAAGGGCAGGTTGCAGCTTAGAACTTATAACCAGGAGGAGCTACACAGCGCCTAGGCTACTGCGCTGTGAGACAGACGCAGCGGGTGAAGGCATGTACACTTGTGTGTTTGTGGCCTGACCTCCGTGGCCTGAGCGTCATTAGCGAGGACAACTGCGGTCATTCACGCGGCGCAGTGCGGCGCATCCCCCCCTTCATTCAAGCCTCCCGAGGCTGCCAGAACAAACGCGCCTGTGTCAGGGGCTGTGTTCAACACCCCGCCCGTGGAGACATCATCATGGCCTGCAAATATGGAAATTGGGTTCATGCTTTGCTCTGCACAACTACACACAAAACGCACGCGCACGCACACACACACACACAGAGAGTTGGGGAACAGGACCTGTATGTTGTGCTGCAGCCTCAGGTCTGGGCTCAGAGTACAGTTGATTAAAAAGCAACCAGACTAGTGATATGAGGCGCCCCGAGAAAAACAGTGTGAGAGAGAGAGAGAAAGAGGTAGAGAGAGAGAGGTGGAGAGAGAGAGGTGCAGAGAGAGAAACTGCATCCTGAGCCAGCTCACGTTCCTGCAGTATAATGGCCAACATCTGGCAGCAGCTGGAGATGAGGGAGGATTCCGTGGAGAAGGGGCTGAGCTCATAAGAGAGATGAGAGGGAGAGGAGGGCAGAGTGGGGGGGGGGGGATCACTGAGAGGAGACACAGCAGGGAGGGGAACAGGTAGCAGAGAGAGGACAGTAGAGGGAGTGACTGGAAGAGCAGAGGTAGTGGCCCCAGGGTGAAGAGGAGACAGAGGTAGTGGCCCCAGGGTGAAGAGGAGACAGAGGTAGTGGCCCCAGGGTGAAGAGGAGACAGAGGTAGTGGCCCCAGGGTGAAGAGGAGACAGAGGTAGTGGCCCCAGGGTGAAGAGGAGACAGAGGTAGTGGCCCCCAGGGTGAAGAGGAGACAGAGGTAGTGGCCCCAGGGTGAAGAGGAGACAGAGGTAGTGGCCCCCCAGGGTGAAGAGGAGACAGAGGTAGTGGCCCCCAGAGTGAAGAGGATACAGAGGGGTGTAGAGCTGTTCTGAGGGGAGATGTTAAAGAGGGAACAGGAGGGCTGGCCAACAAGTCAACGAGAGGACTAGAAAAGAAATGAAGAGAATGAAAGGAAGGAAGGAAAGACTGCAAGGGATTCGGGGGAGGGGTGGAGGGGGAAGAGAAAACAGCAGCTGGAATTGAAGAGGGAAAGGAGACGGAGTTGATCCAAGAAGCTGGGCCAAAGCCTGCAAAAATCACTGGAGTACTATAACCCCTACCCCAACACACACACACACACACACACACACACACACACACACACACACACACACACACAACACACACACACACACACACAACACGACACACACACACACACACACACGTTCAAGTTCAAACACACACTACGCCAAATGGCATTCTACTCACTGCTCTTCGAAAAGAAGTGTTAACTAGACCCTGAGCAGCTGTGGAAGGTCTGGATGGCTTGTTGCGTTCCCCCAGCGTCTCAGCCGTAGCGCATTGCCGCGCGTGTAGACCTGACCGAAGACGAGTGCACAGGGATTTCCCTGCTGTCTGAGTACCTGAGCCGCCACATTAACAGCACGTCTTCCGAGGGGTGTCCTCTCCACTCGAATGCAGATCCCTCTCCTGCCCTCCCTCACAGGACCCCCTGGTGTGTGTTTACACATCACAAGTGAGCCAGAACAGAAGAAAATCACTAACACAGCGCGCGCGCACACACACACACACACGCGCACACGCGCACACACGCACACACGCACACACGCACACACGCGGCTTGAGATAAGCCAGGGCTTATTTGGTCTTGTTTGTTTGTCTGGCAGGCAAGCATTGTTGGAGACACGCAGGATAGCAGGGGAATCCAAGATGAAATGAGCATGACCATTCAAAAAAAAAAGAAAACAGAAAAAAGAAACAGAAAACCTCCCCAGCAACTACAAACTGTTTACTCATAACAACCATGCAGCTTCTAAACGACCTACACACACACACACGGCGAAAAACTCTGCTTGAAAAGCAGACAGTCTGAGAGCAGGTGGAAGAGGCGGCGGCACGGGCGATCCCGCTGTGATGAGGCTGGGCGCTGAGGCCGGCTGATGTCTCTCCCGCTCCCGCTGACTGATGGCTTCCAGCGGCGGGCCCATCCCTCCAGAGGGCTGGCAATCAAAGGGCAATCAATGGCTTCATAATGGGGCATCATGTCGCGTGGGAACGGGGCAGCGTGAAGAGGGAGGGAGGGAGGGAGGGAGGGAGGGAGGGAGGGAAGGCGTGCGTGCGTGTGCTGCTGCGATCAATACGGCTGTTGTTGGGAATGCTGATGGGCTGTGAGCGACCGCCCGCCCGGCCTCCCAGCTCCTTCATCTCGGGGGCTGATGTTCGAGAAGGGGCCGTGACCCTGCCTGGGTGGGGGGCTTTTAGGTTAAGGAAGATGAAGCACAATGGCAGCCATATAGTCAAAGAAGGAGAGGAAAACAACTCATCAGATAACTGAAAGTTCAGGACCTCAGCACCGCTTTCTAGGATCAAAACATTCTGAGCGTAAGCCCTTGATGCTAAAATGCAAACTGATTAGGGTGTTGATACTGACCCAGTATAGAGAGTTGACAGAGACACTTAAAATGCAAACTGATTAGTGTTGATACTGACCCAGTATATAGAGTCGACACACAGACACTTAAAGTGTGCTGCCTCAAGTTCGCTATAAATCACCGTCACATACATGATCTTGTTTTCCGTGTCAGCGATTCAGACCGAGCACGCAGCAGTTAAGTGCTCAACTGCACACAGGGCCCACACACACAAACACACACACACACACAAGCGTGTTCTAATCTGCCCTCGGGAAGTCGCATTTAAATGTGCGAATTCATATCCCTGGCATGTAAATAGTTATGCTATGTCCTCCAGTCACCAAAAATAGCTTATCTTTCCATCCATGCTATTTCCACCCACTCTAACCCCCGGGTATTTGCTTGGATCCAGAGTGGGAGATTTGCCAGTGGTGCAAGGTGCTAAGCCACTTGTAAGCAGGTACTCAGTTAAGGCTACTTCCAGCAGGATCCCAAATCCTCTGCACCCTGGGGTTAAGCTGGAGCCCTGCCAGCAGGAGTGGACAGAGGAGTGATTGATTTGATACACCCCCCCAACACACACACACACACACACACACACACACACACACACACAGAGAGAGAGATACACACACACACACACACACAGAGGAGATTTGTGCGAGCTGCTGGGGATAAGCGGAGCAAGCATGGTCACGGGGCACAGTGTTTAACGCTGCTTCACAGTGCCAGCTGTAACTCACCAGGCAGGAGCAGGAGCGTTCCCTGGCACGTTAACACCAGAGCTGCTTCTGCTGCTGCTACTGCTGTGCTACACCCAGCGCACAATACACTGCCTTATGTCCAGCAAATGCAGCATGGAGCGCTGACCCCAGCACTGGCCGAGACGCTCCAAATCCCCCGGCCACACCTGAACGCTTCTTGGGCTTCCAGAGCTTGGCTGGATGTGGGGTAGGAGGGTGAGAGGGGAGGGTGAGAGGGGAGGAGAGGGGAGGGGAGGGGTGTGGGTGTTCAGAGGGCTCAGGAGGTTGAGTCATGTGTAATCAGTGTCACGACCTGCACCCCTCCCCCTCCTCCTCCTCCTCCTCCTCCTCCCTGGGCAAGGCTCCATGCATGGCCCAGTCATTCAGTCCTATTAAGCTGTGACTGACAGCCTCTCGCCAGCACTCCCTCCCCGTGCCGTCTGACAGCTGTGTGTGTGTGAGAGAGAGAGAGAGAGAGAGAGAGAGAAAAAAAAAAAGAGAGAGAGGAGAGAGAAAAAAGAGAGAGAGAGAGAGAGAGACTGACGGCAGGAAGCAGGGAAATGACTGTCATCAACGCTGAGCGATAACAACCCCAGCCAGGGGCAGTGCGGGGAGCAGGAGCCGGGCGGAAGACGGAACGCCGCAGGGAAGGCGTGTAAATCAGCTTCAGGGAGATAGGGGAGCTGTTTAATCCAAATAAAGGGACTAAGGAGCAAATAAATCCCCACCGAGACAAAGCTATTCTTTATTCCCCCTCCCCTCCCCAAAGTGAAGTTAGTGCAACGAGAGAGCACTTGAGTCGAGAGAGGCGCAGGGAGAGAGGGAGACTGGGAACGAAAGACAATTACGGGAATGGAGAGTGTGACTGTCTGTGAGCGAGAGAGAGAAAGTGAGAGAGTGAAAAAGAGGACCTCGATGAACAGCACTCTTTTGTCTGGAGGGCCTCTCAGGGGGGTGGAGGGGTGGGGGATGCGGTTGGCTGGCTGTGTGTGTGTGTGTGTGATGGCCAGGGGCTAAGCACTGCCAGAGGGACACCGCCGCAGGGACTCCTACCTGTCACACATCAACTCACACTCCGACATGCTGTGAAAACTCAATCATCGCCCTGTTCAAAAAAACACAACGAGAGCCTCTGCTGTGGAGACAGAGCGCGTCTGAATTTCTCAGACCACTCCCTCCGCGGTCACATTATTACAAAACTCCTCTTCCTGGGCATATCTCTGGCTTTGTAATACTTTGAACGGCTGTCACCCTGGAGATCACTGGGGTGGCCCTAGTGTTGGCCACCATGGCTACGGACACATGGATCTAGATATTCTATACTTTTATTGTTTTGACAGTTTAAAAACCAAGTTCCATTACGCAAGTGATTAATCTCCCCCGCATATATATAAGCAAATGAATATGCGTATTTGAAAATCTACAATGGTGGTTATGTAAATGACGCATTGGAAGCAAACAGGTACAGTGACAAGGGACAGTTTGGAGAAGGGCTCCCATGTAGCATAGACACAGTCACAGGCGAGATCTAAACAATGGCTTTATTCCACCCGATCGGTTGTCAATAACACTTAATTGCAGTGTAGGTGTAAAAGGTTAATCGCTTTAAAGACTGGCAACACAATCAAATAGCCCAACTGAACCATTTGACTGTGCTTCAATTGGGGAATTCGACAGCGAAAGAAAGAGGTTGCTTAGCTGAACCATTACAGAGCAATGGGGCTATAATGTACAGTCATCAAACTGCACAAACACTATCAGGGTTCCCACGCTTGCCTTGAACAAAAATTCCATGCTACCTCCTGATTTTCCAGGTACCATATTAAGTGATGATATATAGGCCCCTGAAGCGTTCCGCCCCCATCCGCGCCCCCCTCCCCTCACGCTCCTGTCTTCTCTTCCTACTCTTCTCAACTCCTCTTCACTCTTCTCCCTTTTCCTCTGTTATCCTCTACTCTCTTCTCCTCCTCTTTCATCTTCTCCCCTCTTCTCTTCCTCCTGGCCTCTTTCCTCTGTGCCCTACTAGGCAATTCCAGGTCCTTGTATGGGCAGATCATCTTTCCAATAGGACTTGAATCTGCAGCGTGTCATTGTCGCACTCACTCCTGTAAGTGCATCACACATTTAGAGCACTATGAGTCTTTTACGTAGCAAGCGGGTAGGTATGCCTACTCTTTACTCGTCTGTAAAAAGCTTTTGTAAATTCAAACTAATGAACCTAAAAAGGGAAGAACATACAGGCTGCGTTTACCCTGTGGGTTCCTCAGTAACACGCAAACCTCACTAGTAAGCTTAGCTTAAGAGTATCAGATGTATAGCATTCAGTCTGGTCATAATCAATGATTTTTCAAAAATTGTCTGACCCCAATATGGTTTCCTACGAATTTAGTAGTATAATTTTTTTTTAAAGAAAGAAAACGAAAAATCACGAACATAGCTAAAGTAATAATGTTACAAAATTGGATCAAAGACTAGACTGGTCATGTCAACAACATGGGATCATCCATTTCTATCTACAGTAAAAGCTGTTCACATGTAAAGGGTTTTTATAAACTCATCTTAATTCTGTGCTCAATAGTTTCATTTTATTACTATTTTTACACATCATCCAATAAAATTTTCCAGGACAACTGTTTCAATTTCCATGTAAGTGTTCACTTTTGCTCAGTTTCCATGACTTTTCCAAACCTGGAAAATGAAAAAATAAATTCCATGTTTTCCATGGTTTCCAGGTACCGTGGGAACCCTGACTATCATTTTAGCAGGTAAAGACTGTGCTGCCAACACTAACTAATATGACGATGTGACGAAACCTATGATAGAGATAAATGGATGAGGCTTATAACAAAAGAGGTGAACAGAACTAACCTGAAGTAAACCCCGTCATCAGGGACACAAACCATGTTAGAATGTGCTAGCCACTCATCTGTAATCTAGGTTATACAGAGATTTCTTATCCTGTGCAAATCAGTCATTAACATCACACATATCTAGTGAAACAATTACGTTAAAGCATTGGTTCCCAAACTTTTTGTGGCAGGACCCCGTTTGACAATGAGAAAAATAATTATAATTATATGCAGTAATAGAGCTTACTGCAGGGTATCCAGAAAAAAATGGGTGATTAGTGATGTGCTGCCTGTTGCACCAGACTGCTGCCACCATATGTGTATGTGTGTGTGTGTGTGTGTGTGTGTGTGTGTGTGTGTGTGTGTGGTGTGTGTGTCTGAGTGCCAGAGAGAAAAATGGAGAGGGCTATCCAAAAGTACGAGGAGAGAAACTACCAAGCTCTAAAGCTGTTTTCACACACAAACACATCCATCTCTAGCCCACTTCACACACTAAACACCTCCCAGCCCTCTGCTTGCAGAGGCTTCCTCATCTGCTCTGCATACTAATAAACTGGAGATCACCAGGCCTCGCTGCATTTTTATACAACGCGTCACTGTGACACATACACGCTACTTCATGAGGTATTAGAGAACTCAAACACATGCGCATTACATAAATAAAAACGTCAGTTCTTGCATGATCTTGAGGCATTGTCTCATCACATATTTGTTTTTCTGGCTCCTGTCTGCCATGAAGCCCTCTCCAGGAGTGTGGAGTAAGCCTCACTACTGTCTGCCTCTCCCTCTCCCTCTCCCTCTCCGCTCAATTCCTTTGCTGTCTGACCTTCAGGAGACACCTCGTCCCCTTCCGTCAGGGAGAATGACAAGCTCTCTGTGCTAAACATGCATGAAGCGTCTTACATCACTCCTTTTTCTCCACCCTCTCTCTCTCGCCCCATCTTCAGTCAACGTGCGAGCAGCGGCTGTCCTGGATAACCCCGCAAACTCTCCGCCTCCCCGTGTAAACACGCTCTGTTTCAAATTAGTCCGACCAGGCTCTGGCTAGCACAACACGCAGCTTAGGAGAGACAACATTTTCACGGCAGGCTTAGCGTCTAGACCGGCCTGCACTGCAATAAAGAGAGCCGGCACAGAGCAACTCAGCTCAGCACACAGCACAGCACAGCGTGATCTCTCCCGGGAGGCACTCGCGAAAACATCAACAAATAAATATCTGCCAGCGGTCCACTATTACAGCCCACTCCTGTGCTTCTTTTTTACCAAAACACACGGCAGCACATCGGGTCAGCCGACTAACAGACAACATCCCAACATTACCAACACGCACCAAGTGCTAGGTGTGTGTGTGTGTGTGTGTGGTCCAAGCCAAACAGTGACAAATGAATGGACAAAATTAGTATTTTTTTTTACCCCAGTTCAAAGCAAATGTTCAAAGCAACACATTTTTTTTGTGGCAGAAAGACCGCTCCTCTGACCACCTTGACCAACACAATTAGTTGCAAGCCAGTCCACACGAACGCTGCAAACACTACAAACAACTGCAACATGAGAGGCACCAACAACAGGGCAGATGGTGACAATTACATGTAAAACATTCTCAGTAGTCTTACCAGGAAAAGTAGCAGAGGATTATTTTTAATCCACAAGTGCCTGAGAAACACACACCCTTATCCTCTCTTCTAATCATGACGTCAGCCTTCACCGTGGCATACCACACACACCTTACCCCGAAGAAGCCTGCATCTCAAGTCGTCAACTTAACATATCGGCATGCAGATCGACAAGACTGCCTTGACTTGGAACTCAGAGACGAGCTTGAATCTGAATTTGAAAGTTAGGAGACGGGTTGAGCTTCACTTGAGTGAGAACAGTGGCACTCATCTCCATGAGTCTGTCTCTCCCCCTGTGCCTTCTTCACCCCCCACTCCCTTTCCTTTCATCAAGTCACTCTCTGCAACTCTTCCTGGTGAGCGACAGAGAGGCTGAGTGTTGTGCTGGGTAGGATGGCAGTGGGAGTGTGCCTGTCTGAGTGAGTGTGTGTGTGTGTGTGTGTAAGGAATGGAAAAGTGTGTGTGTGTGTGTGTGTGTGTGGTTGTGTGGCCGTAAAGAATGGAGTGTGTGTGTGTAAGGAATGGAAAAGGGTTAGTGTGTGTGTTGTGTGTGGCCGTAAAGAATGGAGTGTGTATGTGTGTGTGTGTGTGTGTGTAAGGAATGGAAAAGTGTGAGTGTGTGTTTGTGTGTGTGTAAAGAATGGAGTGTGTGTGTGTGAGAGAGAGAGAGTAATGTTAGAGTGTATGTGTGTCTGTGTGAGGCTCCTCTCTGTTGGGTAATGATGTGCTCAGTTCTGCTGCCCTGTGCGGGAGCCACTCGCTCCGCTGAGCACGTCCCAGCGCTGCTGTCTGTCAAACCCTGAACCCGCTCTCTCCTCCACCTCTCCTCTTCTCCACAACTCTCCTGTAGCAGCACAGGCCTGCTCACTCCCCTCCTCCCCAACCCACTCCTCTCTGACCACCACACCATCCCTCGCTCGCTCGCTCTCACTCTAGTGCTGTTTTTCCATTTGAATGCCGTCGCTCCGTACGGCTTCACTCAGTTTAGCCCGACCACCAAGCACAGCCTGGATTTGCATTCCCATACATCAGGATCTACTCGCTTGAGGGTGTGTCTAAGTATAGGGATAAAGGTCGCAAAGGTGTCCCAACAGACAAAAGTGGAGGCAAAGAACTCCGAGACACAAAGTGCAATGTTAGATTTCTCCATTTATATCCCAGTTGCCATACATGTATTTATTAGGGCTGTCAATAGATAAAAAAAAATTTACTAATTAATCTCACATTTTGAAATTCATTAATCTAGATTAATCGCGATTAAAAGTTTGTTTGTCTGGTTTTTTTTTTTTTACTTCCAATGAAAAATATCTCAATTTCCATACATTGTCAATCAAATGAGCTGTGACACCCAGGTAATTGTCATTGCTGACTGATGTCCAGTGGTCACCAGTAAGGGTGACGGTGGCAGCTTGCTTGAGGAGCTGAATTTTTCGTGCTCTCTCTCCTTCATAAAAGGAATGTATGCGAGACACAATGGTGCCCCTCGACGGTAAATCGTAAGAGTTGTCTCCTGAAGCAATTCGAATCACCTCAGTCAGCCCAACGTCCTTAACTATGTTGATGGTCCGACAATCACCGGCAACCCAAACTGCTAAAGCGTTGGTAACCTTTTCACGGACTGGTCTAGTTATTTTACTAGAGAAGTCGTAGAGTGTGGGTTGACGACCATCTAACCTGGGACTGCTTTCTGTCGGGTGCTTTGCATTAAGGTGATAGCTAAATTCAATTTGACAAATGCTACATACAACTTTAGTTTTGTCGATTGTTCCGTAATTTTGCCTATTAAACAGAAACTTTCCGCCCAACAATCCCTCAGCTCTCTCCATCTTCAACTACCGCAGTGGTTGTCAAACTTTTTCTGTCATTCCCCACTTTGAACAAGGGGGGCTATTGGTAGGCCAAGCCCCCTACTTACATTGCCCGAGGGGACACAGGTTCAAGTCTGGCCTGATGTAATTTCCCAATCCTCTCCCCACCTCTTCTCCACATCGCTTCCTGTCATAACTTCATAACTATCCAAATAAAGGCATTAAAAAATATATATATTTTATCGCGTTAATCGCGGCAGCATTAATCGCATAGATTAACGCGTTAACGCTGACAGCCCTAGTATTTATGTATCGGTTTAGTCTAAAAAGACCAATGAGGGAATACGTTTATTTTTTTAATTCAATGTCTGCCTAAACACACTCACTGTTTTAACCAGATCTGCTTCATACATGTCTTCAGATACAAAAATACTTCTATGTCTTTCGGCTGTTTGGAGGCTGACCTGGTGCAGTCTGGCCCTGCTCTGGAGAGGGTCCAAAAATGAGCGCGGCACAGTTTGGCACAGTTCAACTTATAATAGAACGCAAATTAGCTCGGCACAGTCCGGTGCGGATTAGCCAAAATGTGGCACTGGAAAAATGCCCATAGCTGGGGTAATATATTCCGCCCCTGCCTCCTCCCTTTCCTCTCAGAGCTATGAGAAAGTAAACGAGAGAGTGAGTGAGTGAGGCGTCGCTGGACTGTCTTAAGGACTGGATTATGAACCGTGAAGCCCGGCAGTGGTGCTGGTCCCCGCTTGTTAACATGCAGAATTAGCAACTGTATTCATAATTTCCTTTTTTTTTCTTTTTCCAGCCCCTCACAAATCCCATAGTAAGTCATTAAGGACCCGTAATCAGCCAATTAACACACTGGGTTAGGATTAGTAGCAAGCACACTTAAGGTTTAGTGTAGATGCTGCCGATAATATCAGATAAGCCAATGTATTTTCTGTGCGTGCGTGTGTGTGTGCGTGTGTGTTTATAGGCAAGAGGGCAGGCAGGAAGGGTGGGCATCCAAAAAATGGAATGAATGCCAGCATGTCACTCTTGTCATTCCATTATCCTTCACAATTTGAGTTAATGTGACTGAAAATCCCAGGATTACAATTACTCCACTCCATCATTTCAGATGACTGGGTGTGCGCGCGCATGTGAGCTTCCCACTCCCCATCACACTCTCTTTCACACACACACACACACACACACACACACAAATCCAGTACCCATTTTTTTTAAACCGCTTTAAACTACCTCAACAATGTGTTGACAAGAAAAATCAAAGTGTGATCTCAGTCAACAGTGAGAACCCTATTAGATGAACAAACCAGAGACACTGATGGTTTTGAAGTAGGCCACATCGTAAATTAATTCCTTCAATAACGGAAGTGCTTTTCTCAATGTTTGGATAGCTTTTCAGCGCAGATCAGACAAAGGCCCAGTTTCCCTCCTCGTAAGGCTTCGGAAGACCGCAGATCAATGCTGCCCTGCTTTTAAACAAGCTGGACGTGGGTGATCTGGCCAAGTCAAGGCAGAACACAAACAGACAATTTCACTGAGCCAAAGGCACTCAGACTGACCAACAAACCACCGCTATGCAGCATTTCATTCTCTGCACCACAAAACAGTGACCATTGTGTATACATAATAGGTTCTTCGCTGGAGTCCTTTATCAGCATCAGGTGGCTCTTTTATTTTTTTTCACATTACATTAGCTTTCTAATTTTAATTTAAGCATTTACTGAAGGAATAAAAGTGCATGGAGAGAGAAAGAGACAACGGGAAAAGGACCTTTAAACTCGTTTTGTGGCACAGTCAGAGAGAGACACAGTGCTAGAGAGAGAGAGAGAGAGAGCGCAAGAAAGAGAGAGAGCAAGAGAGAGAGAGAGAGAGAGAGAGAGCAGGAGAGAGAGAGAGCAGGAGAGAGAGCTAGTGCGAGAGAGAGACAGCGGCAAGAGAGAGAGAGAGAGCGCAAGAGAGAGCGACTTTGCCCCTCTCTTCTCCCTGAGACCCAGACAGTACTTTAACCCGAGTGGAGCAGTGGGGGTTGTCTGTATATGTAAGCACATGAGTGTGTTTGACCTCCAGAGGATGTAACACACACCACGCCGCCGGAGATCAAGGCGACAACCAACAATGGCCGACTACACTCCCGTCTCTCTCCTCCTTTCAGACACACACACACACACTCGGATCCCTGCTCGATCAATCACCATAGAGCTGAGGCCTTTATGGCTTCCGCTCTGTAACCTGCAAGTGACCACGGGGCGGGCCCAAGAAACACGCCTGCTGGGGGAAACACAATACGCCACAGAGGTGTCGCATTCTGCAGCCACACTCAGGAGAGCCCGTGTGCCTGATCGCACGATAATGATGACTGCTCCTGGGAGGGCAAGTCTGCAAGTGTGTGTGTGTGTGTGTGTGTGTGTGTGTGTGCATGTTTCATATCCGCCTGACACTGGCAGGTCGCCTGAGTTTCACAAGCTGGGTTTAAACATGCATTCCAACATATTGCTGGATAAACTTTTCCAGTAACACCACAAAATCAATCCGGGGCTCCAGACTAACTTTTCCACTGGTAGCACTGGTGATGCAAACTTTCTCAATTGGTTGCTCCAGCACATGATTTGGTCGCATCCTTTTTTTTGGTACGGCATGGTATTAATCAATAACCTTGCATGCTGATGAATACATTTCTCTGCAGTTTCTCTGCCATGAGAAGTGGCTGACAAAATAGGACATCTTCTATTATAAATTAAAAAGAAAACATAATGTTGCTATGTTATCAAATAATAACACAGCATAACAACGGCATGCATGTTTTTACATGTACCCTATGTTTTTAACTTTTCATTATATATTGTATTTAACTGCCTTGGGTGTTTGATTACTGTTTTTACTGCTGCACAACCAATTGCCCCATCTGGAGACAAATGAAGTTCAACTTAACTTAACCTCTGTTGAGCGATGACCCTCATCTAGGCTAACCGCTGGGAAAAAGTGGGGAGGGCGATGCATCGGTCCCCGCAGGTTTTGTGTTTCTTACTTTCATGAAGCAACCTCAAAAGTTTCAAGCTTAAACTGTGTTGACCTGGTAACAAGTTGAGTTGCCTGCAATGGACCGGCCACATTGCCTACCATACACACACACAGCATAGCATTCCCCTTGTACCACAAGCCTACTCTTTCTTCTTCACTGGCTCAGTTGTCTCTCCCTGCAGCCTGCACCTTCATCATCAGTGGGGTCGGAGTTCTGACCTCTCATTGGCTCTCCCTCTCCGCCAGCCTCCTCCTACTGTTTTTTTTCCCCTTTCTTTTAAATCATCAGCTATAGGCCGCTTCATCTTTGGAATGAGGGAAAAGCTAAATGGATTGTTTCATGCGTTTCATCATCGGTGCGCGTGTAGGTAGTTGATAGGCTAATGAAAGTGCAGGCAGGGAGAGTGCAGATGCAGGGAGAGACCGACTGAGCCAGTGAAGCAGAAAAAGTACTACTTTCTACCACAATGGCTAACGCAGTTCCAGAGCCGCAGGGGCACCAAAACCAGCCTAATGATCATCATGCACTCCTAAAAAATTTGATGAAAGTTACATCTTTCTTTCACTAAAGTTTTGTGCAACATTTGTCTTGCTTTAGAAAAAAAAAAACTACCAACACACATTTTCCCCATAAAAAGTATTAATTTAATATTTGTTCTTAAATCTTTACTTATGGTTATCCATTTTTAATTATCTCTTCCTAACACCACATACACACTTAAAATCCACATAAACACTTTTGACATCAAACTATCCAAAAACTCTCTAACACACACAGAGTATCTCTCTCGCTTCAAAATCAGATTCTATTATGTTTTCTCCAGAGCCGACTTTCCTTACACAATGCAGATGGCATTCAGCCCTTGATTTGGTCCTTGATAAGCCTTCAATTCTTCATTTTTGGTGCCCACAATAAAGCTGTTGTCCGAAGCATGTTGCTGACAGTGGGAGCAAAACATTGACTGACTAGCCTTCTCTCATCAAAAACTAGCCAGTCAAGTAACTCCACTTCTCATTGAAAACTTGCCTTTCAATTTGTGGTCTCCTCTTGCCTAGCGAAATCAGCCGCTAATTGGCGGTTAGCGTCCCAAACCTTACTCTGGTCGAGAGGCAGGAGGATACATAGTTAACTTTTATCTGGAAGCTACTAAGTAACAATACTAATTAGTCAGGCTGCCTGACAACTGAGTTGACTTTTTCACGGAATGATTCAATCGTGTCAATTATGTTTGTTAAATGCCATCTTTGTTTACCTGCTCCCGTGGCTGGTTGGTTGATCAAATTTGTTTGCAGTCTGGAGCCCTGCAATCCAATAACAGTACACTAGGACTGCACATACGTCCTACTAAAGATCATGGAGGGGTAGAATATATCAACATGGGGATGTGGATACATCTATCTTTGTTGTTATGGCACTATGAAGATGGTGTTGTTAATGAGGGGTAGCATTTTTGGGGAGGCCGTTAATATCAAGTTGTGCCTAAAAATATCATACCCCTTCCCATCAAGATCCCTGCTTGCGTTCACACCAAGGTATGCCTGCAAGATTACAGGTCATACTGCAAGTCTCTGACATATTAGACTTTCTTGGCAGTCCCCTTCTGGCTTGCACACAGCCAACATTTACAGGAAAACACTGCGTGTGAGAGTGGGGTGAAAGAAAGCTGTGGGCTGTGTCCATTTACATTTGGCCTCATGCATTAGCACTGCTGTGGGATTGTGGAATCAGCCAATTTGAATATACAGATATTGAACATGTGCATACTCAGAGCCTATGTTTCCTGACTCCTTCATCTGTGGTGAAGAATTCTTTCTTCACTTAACTGATTTAAAACAGTATATTAATAACATGTAATTAGGATTATATCTGTTGTAAATAAAAGATCAAACGCCAACATCAACAGGTAGGCATATGCCGTTCCTGTGCCTCAGGGGAAAGCTGTTTGGCCTGAGGGGCAGAGGCACGGCACTACCTAAGGCAGGATTACTAGCCCTTTGAGACTCATCACTCAGTCTCTCGTATTAGTGAAAGGCACACGAAAGCGAGAGACGCTTTGGTTTTGAGATAGTTTTCGGAAACCGTTTTCACTTCCACTTCCTCAGACACACACACACACACGCAACATGCTCGCGAGCCGCCTGCAGACACGTCTGAGCTCCCCTCTGAGGTGTGGGAAATGATTCGTCACTGAGGTTTCCCACTATGCGCTTTCGTTATCGGATTCAACGTACAAACTCGCACAGGGAATAAGAAAATGACACGTCACTTTGTGGCAGTGTGATTCACTCCCCTACAGAGGAGCCAGTCAATAACAGACTATTTTTACGGCTACCAAAACAAGAAAAGCTCCACACCATGCGTCCAGGAACCTGTTACTTTACCAGAAGCTCATTATCAGTAGAAAATAAAATAAACACAATCAACCAGTTTCATCAACAGTACGACCTGTAAGTTACATCCAACAAAACAGTACCACAAAACCATCTCATATTGATAGTGCAGTCACTCTCACAGGAGTGCATTTCACTGAGGTACTCCTCAGCATTTAAACCCCACTAAAAGCCTGTTGGCTGGCAGAAGCCCCCCTCATACCAAAACCCAAATTCAACCACTTTCCACTAATTATTTGCTTAGCGCTTCCAAATGGGGACGTGCAACTGAGGATCCCAAGGATGCCAGGCTGGATTCTTTGAAGTCCCAAATTCAACCACAGATAAAGTAATTAAGCACAAAAGCCTATTCAACAGAGCAACTGAGCTGGAGAGAAACCCCAAGACAAGACAGACACACACACACGTCGAAAGAGCAGTGCTCATTTAGCTGGGAGCACCGTGCATCCACACGCAAGCTCTCGTGCTACTGCCATACATCAAACAGAGACGAGCAGGCTAATTAGCGCTCGTTACAACAGCCGTGATTCTTACATCAGCAGACAAAAGCGTCAATCAAAGGTTAACCATTGAGATCAGACTGGGGACGGCAAAGCGAGCCATGCCAGTGACAGATATCATGCGATTCCACTTATAAGACCCGACTCAAAGTTGGGAGACTGCCAAAGCCTGCCGGTTAGGGGCTCCCGATTGTGCTTGCCATCGTTTCCTGTCACTGCATTTTTTTTTAAATGTCCCTCTGTCTGCTTGCCTGCGGCCTGCCTCTCTTTTGTTTACAACAGTTATCCCCATGTTACCGGTATTAGTGAACTTCTTAGAAAAAGACAGTGACGGCGTCTGTAGTTCCCCTGCTCCACGTTTCAGAAAAAGAGGATGTGCGAGGTTCACTGAAACCTACCACTCTGCTGGCCTATGGGGATTCCTGTGCGAGGGTCACACTGTGACTCATATCTGGAAGCAGACAGCCACATCAAGCAGGCCGGCTGCTGAGAAATACTGGCATATTTACTTCACACCATCACTTTGCGCAGCCATGAGCACAAAACAGGAATGAGAGAGTGAAAAGGGGAGGGGAGGGGAGGAGAGGAGGGGAGGGGAGGCAGGCGGTTAACATGAAATCGAAAGCAGGCAGGCTCATGAATAGGAGGAGGCACACCACATTGACGGAAAGGATTAATGTACTAACAAACAGGAGCTACTTGGCCAAAACCTGCCTGGAGATTAATTTAGGATTATTCAATTCATAGTGATGCATCATGCATATTACCCCTTCTATTCTAAATGACAAATTCATATCAGGCACTTCAAACACCAACAACTTTCAGTGTGCGGTTATGCAAAATGCATCATCGTCAGCTAAACCAACATGCTCAAAATAAAAAGTTTAAGACATGGGCCTTTTCACAGTAAAAACACCGGCATTAAGGTGCTTGCTACATCACATTTCTAAGTTCCTGGTTGATTTGTGTATTTGCATTGCCACCGGGCAAAGACATACCTAAAAACCAGGCTGTTCAGAGCTGAATCACGACACCAAAGCTCTAACAAATTTCAAAGCTGTAAGCAGGACAACTGACAATAATATCTGACAACAGGATGGATGACCCTGATTTCTAAGCGTGGCCTCATATGTATGCTCTTGGTATCCTATACATCATATCCTCTGTTGAGTTGGGGGGGTGCAAGTGCAACTGAATGCTGATATGTTCTCAGATACTGCTTGTATCCATTAACACAGTGATGTCAAACACAGTGATTTCAAACCATGGCCATTGTCAAACAATGACAAGATTAAAAAAAAAAAAACATCAGCAGCCAAAGCTTTCCAGTGTTGTCATACAAAGATGTTGGCAAAATGCAATACAGTTGCTGCTTGTCCATATCCATTAAACCCATTCTCCTAGAAAACCCAAACTGAAGTATAAAAATCCTACAACTCAATGTGGCTTGACAGATAATGGCAACAGACGCTGCGTCTGATTATGTCAAGTGAGTATGGTCTCACCCTTCGACCCAATATAATGTCTGTGCCACGATAATGCTCTAACACTTCTATAATGTTTGTAGCCCATTCCACCTTATCCAGAGAATATGCACGCCAGTTGGTGCATATAACAATGCAACAGCACAACACAAAGAACTCGGGACACATACTCGCAAGCGCAGATCAGCTTTCCTTCCTACATTACCGTGGCTCTCTTTCTTACTCTCCCCTCAGTGGCACCAATGGTCCAGTTGGGTTACCTCGCAAGCATTGAAACTCACGGCATTCAAATCGCTTTCTGCCACTCAGTGTGCACAACTGCTGAACTTCGTAACCATATTCAGAGTTGTTAAACGGGTCCTTCTAATGCCGTGGCTAAATCAACAAGTAAAACCTCTCAATCCGCTCAGCGTTTCTGGTAGCTGGTCGGCTACGTTTTCAATCGCGTGTGCAGGGAGGTTTGCTGCAGGAGAAAAACGGGCGATATGGGGGTAGGATAGGAAGCTCACAGAAACCCGTTCGCAGACTGAAAATCTATAGTGCCATACCTTGTAGATGTGCCCTTCCTCACGTCGCAGATGCTGCATTTGAAAGCTTCGGCGCTGTTCTTGAAGGTGCAGACGCTACAGTCCCAAAAGCCGTCGTCTGCCGTTGGTTTGGCTTGTCTTTTTGGCCTTAAGAAATTTACCAAAATAATAATAAGGTCAACTTAACGTTCGTCATGTAACATTTGATAATCCACATAATGTCCTCTCTTCAGTGTTTGCTGCATAACCTTTGCATTAAAGAGACATAGAATATTAATTACGTGCTTAATAGGACTAACAGTAACCTCGCCATACGATGTTGCCTAAACGAGCTTTGGCTAGCCTGCTAGCCAGGTTTTCACAGTAACCCTCGGCTTAGCCAGCGACCCATAGACACATCGTCCGATTGTATAGACCTTTACTGGCTAGCCAACAAGCTAAACGTATTAGCTGGAAGCTAACCTAACCGGATTTGAATGTCAAAAATGTTCATTCGACACTTAACTTCGAATGAACTGTATAATTTAAATACAAAATTACAACGAGGCCAGGCGTGCCCGCTGTAAATCTCCCTTTGTCTGAAAGTGACTAGCTGTTAGAGTCAGAGTAGGGAAAGCGAAGCCGCCATAGCTGCACTAGTCTACCACTGGCACACAAACTGAAAAGGGAGAAACACTCCTTGAGAAAGCATCCGAATATCAACCCGAACGGCATCGAAATTTACAAAAACACATCTGAATCGACAAATATCAACATCACAATCGCGTTCTATTACCTGGACGGGCTTTTCTTGTCGCCCATGCTGAGAATATGTTTTCGTAAAGAGAGAAAAGGTTTCAGCAATTAACAATAATTGTTGTAGGTTGAATGTAGAAGATCCAGATAGACGCGCTGTTAACGCTGGCAGGCAAGCTCACATTCAGCGACCGACTCGAGGCAGGGCAAAACGACTGAACACCCCGTGACTCAAGACCGCCCAATCACCGCTGTCCTCGGTTTAAAAGTCTCGCTAGAAATTTTAGAAATAGGTAGCATGTGTCGTATAACACTTGTATTCATACATTTAATTAACATAAATAGCAACTTAATCGTTAGGTCAGTGAAAAGTCATCATGTACACACGGATAAACCGAATGCAGGTTGTGCCTGCTCTCGTACAGTTAGGGGAGGCTGCTTGAGGATGGAACAAGTTCATCTTGGGACACGATTCCATTTGGCAGTGCTGATAAGTTCGCTTAACTGCGTTTGTTCACACAAGCTTACCTTTCATTTCAATTAACGAAAATATTTTCAGTTTCAGACCATTTTACCAAGCCCTCATCTCAGTCAACTCACATTCCACAGGTCTACCTCTGCTGGTTCAGGGCAGATAGCATCTGGTTTGAAGTTGTCTGTAAAGACTGAGACAGACAAGTTTTTGAGTTCATTTTCACACACAGCCAAG
This sequence comes from Clupea harengus, assembly GCF_900700415.2. Taxonomy (NCBI): domain Eukaryota; kingdom Metazoa; phylum Chordata; class Actinopteri; order Clupeiformes; family Clupeidae; genus Clupea; species Clupea harengus. Next base: position 1,155,663 of record NC_045156.1, read on the forward strand.
CGTTCTTTATGCTATTGTGTTCAAGCTATGAAGACACTTGAGTTATGTCAGCTGAAGTATGTTACTGTCATCATATTACACATTAACATGCTTGAAATAATGAGTTTCAGATAAAGCCTTCAAGCAGGGTCTTCAAAGGAGCCTGTTCAGGAAGAACCATATCACTGTTCCTTCCTGACAATTTGGTGGCATATTCTTATCAGATTCTTATCAGATTCTTATCAGATGTTCATTCGGCGTGTGCAAGTCTATCAGGCCCCATCAACAGGTCTCATTTGTCGTGGAGCATGGGGGGCAAACGCTGAACCCTTCGGTGGCCCCCCCTCTGCTCGAGACAAGGCCGGCTCAGTGGGGGACATGGAGCGTGAATCATGGAGGCTCATTAGCCCCTCTCCACAGCTCCAGGGCCCATTGTGGTCTCCGCTGTCCTTTCAGTCAGAGAGGATACGTGCCGCTGGGTCACTGTCAGCAGGTCCTGGCTGTCACGCCCCCCCCCCCCCCCCCCCCCTCCTCACAGTGATTACCTCCTTTAAGTTTATCGCACTGATGGGGATTGTGTCTTTTGTCATTGTGGCATCTCATCAGAATTCACTCGGCCCAGTCTTTTGATCCATAAGTTTAAATTTGTGAATGTTGTGGATTTACAGTTTCAAAAGTGCAGCAATCATAGATTCCACGAGTGAACCAAAGAACACATAATAATGTGGAAACAATGTGGAAAGGTCACTCAGGCATTGTTAACAGGTTGCCTTTCTATAACAGTCCTATTTTTTATAGTATATGTAATTACGAGTGTAGAAATACCTTGTAGGAGCTGTTAAAAAACAGCAACCAGAAAGCTGTTGGACTAGGCAGAGCCAAGCTCTGGAAAAACAGTATTTCTAACCAGTCTGACTAAACCAAATACTTAATTACCGCCCTGAATATGAGAGTAGCTGAGGAAAAAGGGGGGCTCTTAAACTGGCATGCTGCCAAGCTGTCAGGCTCTAAATTAATTGTTACACTCACTTAAAGATGATTGTATCTGTTTGGATACATTTGTATTGAATTTGAGTGAGGACAAATATTTAATCTCAAACGAGTTCTGATAAGTGAAAGCATAAATGCAGGAATCATTAGCAAAATGCTTATGGAATAAAATGCCACCCTTCCCACATTGCAAATCTCATTGCAGGTTGAAACACTGTCTTGATCACACGACACCACAGTATGAACCGGCACAGCTTGAAATTGCTATTGCATTCTATAAAAAACAAATCTCCCTTAATGCATAGTACACCTGACACGCACAAAGCTTCCATAGTGATGAATAAATGTTCATTCTGTTAAGTGTCAAAACGTGTAGCCCATTGTCCGCTCAGTTCGAACGTCATTACATTTCACTGAGACACTTGTCTAATAAGTCTGGTAAAGTCTTTGGGGGAGACATGCCTATGAGGCTGTAGATGACAGCCTGTTATGAGCCTCACTGGAGGATATAGTTAGTCAAGGCAGCAAATGAGGGCATTCCTCAACAGTGGACCAGTCAGTCCACTAATGAAATTGAAGCCATCCTTGTTTAATTGAGGCCCCTTTAAAGACATGCTTTGACAGAAGTGTAGGTCAATAATGTATTACAAGGTAAAGATGCCCTCAAGTCATAGCCCTTGAGGTGGAATCCTTCTCATCAGTACGCTTCCTTCCTTGTTGTGACAGATTCATTTAGTCAGTCTGGACCAAGCATAAACAAAGATCTGTGTATGATACTTCCACCTTGTCTTGGATGGAAATAAAACTGTAACATGTTCTGCTCTGCGACCTGTAATGACTGTGTGATTTGTTCTACTTGACCTCTCCCCTCACAGATAAGGCTTCAGTCGGCTGTTTGCCTGTGAGGCTTTTTTTTCTGTTGTTGGCTGCTGCTGCCGTGTGTAAGTGTTTGACTTAAACAGATGTTTTCATTGATCAGTAAACAGAGAGCGGTGCCATGCTTACTTAGGTACTTGGCAGGCCCTCTTACCAACCCAGCACTTGGGTTTGGAGGGGGTGGGGGGGGGTCACACAACCACCGCTGCGACTGCGGGCGCCCCTTGGTCGCCCTGATTTGAGAGCTGCATTGATTGATGTCGATACAAATCGAGCGCTGCTGAGGGGAGCCTGGAGCTGTCACCTCTACAAACGGAACCTCTGTTGATTGCCTGCCGCTCAAACACACGTCCCAAGCTTCACAGAGTCCCCCGCCCCTGCCCAACCCCCATCTCCTTCCCACAAAGTCACCCAGTTTTTCCCCCCATTTGCATCACTAAGCCTGCACTTGGTCTCTTGAATGGCTTGGGAAAATGGGTGTGGAAGGATTGTGCTGTGGTCAGGACCCTGAGGAGTTGAATGTTGTGAGAGAGGACGTGTGTGTGTGTGTGTGTGTGTTGTGTGTGTGTGTGTGTGTGTGTGTGTGTGTGTGTGGTGTGTGTGTGTGTGTGTGTGTGTGTGTGTGTGTGTGTGTGTGTGTGTGTGTTTGTGTGTGTGTGTGTGTGTGTGGTGTGTTGTGGGTGTCCAGAGAGAAGGGGGGATGGGAGAAAGGACACAGTTTCCTCTTCCCGCGGAGGAATGTCTCCGTGCTCGTTCCTGTTTGGAAAGGCTGCCTGCGGTCCAGTGAGCTGGCAGGAAACCAAGTGCTGCTTATGCTCTGATGAAGGAGCGCTGATAAGGAGGAGCAGAGGGAGGCTTTGCCAAATCTTCAGGAAGGTAGATTATCCCACAAAACGCTGGCATCATTTCAGAATCTATTAGATGGCAGGAAAAAAACAGACAGCAAGAGAAAAGGAGAGGGAGACAGACAGACAGACAGACAGAGGGAGAGGGAGACAGGCAGACAGACAGACAGACAGACATAGGGAGAGGGAGACAGACAGACAGACAGACAGAGGGAGAGGGAGAAGAGAGAGACTCAGCAGTAGGGTGCTTTAGTGAATTCAGTACAGACTCCCCAAAAGGTTGCAGAACAAAGCCATGCAATAGTGTTAAGCACAATCCAATGGTCTGTTCCCTTATGCAGTGAGTCACACTGTAAGCCTAAACTAGAACATGGATAGAACTACACCCACTCTATTTACTCTGCCATACATTCCAAAGGTATGCTTTTCTATTGTTGATACCCTTTAACAAAACTCTGGCTGTGAGTGCAATGAGTACAGGGCTATGTTGAAAGAGTAAGGCAAGGAATCCAAAAACAATAGTGTAGTGTGAAAAACAAAAGCCGTTGAATAAATGTGAGGAGTGGTTCTTCTCCATCGTTTTACCCTTCTTCCCCTTCTGAAGCATAGGGTTTGGCCTGGAGGCCTCACAGCTCGGCAATGCTCTTATATAGTAATTCCTCCCCGTGTGGACAATCCACTGCATTATAAATCAGGCCTTTTCCGAGGGGAGCTTTCAGCCAAGTATGGATAATGTTTATGATGCCTTTAGACAGGACCCAGCTGTTTGAGCGTGCTCAAGGCTGCCAAGTTCCAGTCAGTTTTGCAGATTAGTTCATCAATAATGAAGTGGGCATAACAACTCCAGTGATCAAAACAAATGTTTATGGGTGTGAGCGAAATCGCCCTGATGGGCCAGAGAAACAGTGTGTGGAGGGGGAGCAGTGCATCAGTCTCGTGCCTCAGAGGCCATTTTGCCCCCCCCCCCCCCCCCCCCCCCCCCCCCAACTTTCATTAGGTTGCTGGTCTTTCCCCAGTGACTCAGCTGGCTACTCGGTGGTGTTTGAGAAATGCTTCCCCCCTTCCCCACTACACAGTGGAGGCACTCTGCCCTCTCTCCCCCACACAGGGGGTTATGTGATATGCCTCATCCGACAAGGATGGCCAAGTTGGGGTATGGGTCCAGGCATCCATCACTGAGGGCTGCGGTGGGAGAGAAGGACCTTGATGCAGTCTTCACACTCCATTTCAGATATCCTTAGGCTGCATTATGAAGGGGTTTGAGAGAGGCTTCCTTCAAATTAGATGAATCTGATATGGGGGTGTCATGAGTGAGAGACACAGAGAATAAGGGAGTTTGAAAGCATGAGGGAAGATTAGAGAAAAAAAGAGGGAACAGAGTGTGAGAGTAATTGAGACAGAAGAGTGCAGCAAGACAAAGCTGCAGTGAAATAGAGAGAGAGAGAGCGAGAGAGAGTGTGAGGTTGCGACTTAAACAGCAAAGGGAGATAGAGAAGACAGCAAGGCAGAGAGCTGCAGAGAAATAGAGACAGAAAGGGTAGCAACTTAAACAGCGAAGGGAGAAAGAGTGAGAGAGAGAGATTGTGATTTAAACAGCAAAGAGAGATAGAGAAATATATAGAGAGGTTGTGACTTAAACAGCAAAGGGCAAGAGGAGAGAGAGAGAGAGAGAGAGAGGGAAGTTGTGACTTAAACAGCAAAGGGAAATAGAGAGACAGAGAGGTCACAGAGGTGGTGTAGTCACAGGGAAAGCTCGCGAGGGCTAGGAGAACGCTGAGCGCTGCAGAGGAGAATAGAGAACAGCAGTGAGACATCACTCTACATCACTTCCCATCACTAGTGGGGAGCACCACACATGCATGTCGGCACCAGCTCTCTGCCTAATGAGCATCTCAGCACTGTGATATCTCAAGAACACAAAACACAGACACGTCAAAACCAGACGAGGTGAGCATATGGAAGGCTAACTCCTTTCTCTGAACACACAGAGGCACGCACACACCAAAACAGGCACACACTCACCAGATTAAAGTGTATCAAGCCAGAAGTGGTCTGATAGATAATTAAGAATGAGAAAGAATTTTGTTCCCTAGATCTGCGTGGTAGCTGAGAGGACTCTTCCAATTGCGTTGAAGCCTCAACGGTGTCTCTATTTCGTTGAGGTCTGTGTGAACGGGCGATGCTTTGACGAACCTGATGCTCGGGGATACAAAAAAAAAAGCCTTAAAAGAAATTTATGGGGAGGATCACCACAAAAGCGAGTTGAAGTGCCTGTGCACAATCTATGGAGGCTCCCGCAGAGGCAGAACAGAGGATCCTCCAGTAGCTTATGTTAAACTCCGCTTTGCAATGCACCGACGACTGCTCACAAAGGCGGACGGAATGCAAAGTGCTCTAAAGCAGGCAGACTGCTGTGAAATTCAAAGAAATAATTAAACATTAAAAACCATCGTCTCTCACATGGTAACATCGGGCTTTGTGCCTGACTGAGAGACATGAGGGTGCTGTATAGCTGTTGGAATTTTTTTTAAAAAGAAAATAAAGATACTATTGATAACTTTAAAGAAAAAAGGAGAGCTGTGATTCTGTTTTACTGTGCGACCTTACTGAGGATAGAATATTTCAGGTCAAGTCAAGTTCTTTATTTTCCATTTGTACATGTTTAAATGTATCGGAACTCTTGCACGGTTCCATCAGTCAGTTTTTACAAGAGACAAGAACATCACACAGATAATACAAAATACAGAAAAAGCCAAATATCTTAAGTTGGGAAGACACTAACTCAACAACATAATCTGCAATGCCTAATCTTAAAGTGTTTGGAAGGAGGAAGATTAGTGTGTTGAGGTGTGCTTTGGTCCTCTGTGGGATCATTTGGCAGTAACTGAACCACCACCACCTGCAGCTTTGAGGGGCATCATTAACTAAGGTCAGACGTGCACACTGTGAAATCAGCCATGCGTGATGTTAACACTGACTTGCTAATACACCTGGACTTCTTTTCTGAGATTCACCCTTTTTTTCTGCCAGTGAGGGAACTTTTGGGATTGTGCTCGTTCAGAGCTTCATACATAATCCGGCAATCACTCAGTCAGTTACCAAGGCTCACCAGGATCATGCATGCTATGTGGAGAACTGCAAGGCAATGTCGGAAATTACCAGGGGTCGTGTAGCACACGGGGTAGATCTCTTGATTTCCAAGTCTTATTATTATTTAATGTTATTAAAACATCCCTCCGTACTTGTTTAACATCTATAATGCATTGCCCAGGGAACCAAGAGGCGGGCAAATGGGAATTGATAATGTCTTCTGATTTGAGTGTTTCAAAAAAGACATTTTTAGGGAACAATAGGATAAGGACAAGAGGATGGAGATTGTAATGCACACTCAGATAGAGGGAGAGGAAGAGGGAGAGAGAAAGAAAGAAAGAGAGAGAAGTGAGAAGTGCTTAGGGCAACCCTTCTCACATTAAAAACCCAGGCAGCCCGGGGCAGGTCATGTGTTATGCATTGATCCATGTAACTACGACAGGAAAATCTCACAGGACCATCTCACGTTCCAGCAACTATGTTCTTTTAAAAAGGGTGAAAACAAACCTTGGGAACAGAGAAGCAACCCCCCCCCCCCAAAAAAAAGCACTGTTCAATTTTATTTACTACACGAAGGGACTCCACTTTCATGAACTGCTCCTCATGTTCTCTTTCAAGTCAGTGTTTTCCTTGAATCTTTGAAAAATGTCCCGAATGGAAATCAAGTTACTAACCCAATCCATTTTCACAATTGTTCCGCCTCAACTGGTTAGTGAGACCCTTACTCTTTAGTTGCACCTGTCTCTGGGCTTTGCCTTGCCGCACACGAACCAGCGTGTTTATCAGAGCAGCTCTGCTGAGTTAGGCCACGCTGTAAATATTTCACATGCCCTCTCACTTTCTCACGAAGAGAGCTACGAAGAAGCACATCTCCAAGAATGAAGCTCTCTGTGTTGGCCAGGCCTGCCTCATGTTCTGGGTTTAGGTCTGTGCTCTGCTCTCCCTCTTTCTCTGTGTTGAACCCACACACACACATACACACACACACACCCACACACCCACACACACACACACACACACACACACACACACAACCACACCCACACACACACACACACACACACACACCCCCACACACACACACACACACACACACACACACACACACACACAAAGAATTATTCTCTGCTCCAGTACTACCACCCAAGTGCTGGAATGTTGGCATCCAGCTGTTTTGGAATGGAGGAACCAGAGCCAGAGAAAGAGGCATGACAGAGTTGTGATTTAAGCGCATTGACAATGGCTGGAGAACAAGAAAAAGACAGATCATCTGCTTCACAGACGTTAGTCAGCATGTGAAAAAAATGTATATAATGAATGGGTTTTTTAAAAACGCATCCCCACAGAAGAAGTCAGAGCAAAAGAAAGACCTATCAGCACGAGACTCAAACTGAAACGAGTAAAAAAGACAAAACTTCACGCCGCCGGAGACCGCCTTGACCCTGCTTGTGCAGCTGTGGTGAAAGGTGTGCGGGGCTAGTATTCTAATACGTAATAAATCTCGGAGCAACGCTAACTCCGTACAGATGTGTGGAGGTAGGGCTTTTTTTTCTCTCTCTTTCCTCTGGGTTTGACTGAGAGCCCATGCTCAACCACATGAGATGGAGAGCGTGTGGGTGGGCGTCTCATTGATTTTGTGTCAGGCTGAGATTAGTGCACGTTAGGGTTACGCACCACGGAATGGGATACATTAAAGTGGAACATACCCTTTAAGCCGGAGAGCAAGCGGTGCCACCTTGGCTCAAAGGCGGGCGGGACCGATGGGTTTGTCGGTGGCGCCGCACTGGCACGCAACAGGCGGCAGCAGGCTCTGCTGGCAGGCCCTCTAGCTGGGTACGGGTGGAGGCGGCAGACTGGGTACTGCTCCACGGCCGCAGACTATGTGAAAATGCTGGAGAGAAAAACCTCTGTCCTACATTGTGTGACTGAACACTACTCCCGTGTCCACTGTTTGTCTATCACAGTCTCCACTGATGAGGTGCTTCTAATGAAAGTCTCGTTCTTTCCCTCACAGCCTCATTGTGACGAGCTGTTAGGGAGAGGTCGCCACAGCTTTACTTGATCAACCTAATGACACCACAGGCCATAAGGAATGGAACACAAAGGGGGGGGGGGGGAATGATGGCAACGTCATCCAAAATTCACAGGGCAGTAAACAGTCAATGAAAAACTTTCACAGAGGGTTAGAGAGCGCCCTATAAAAGCACGACAGAAGGCAGGGCCACAGGCAATGATCAACAGGCATTGTGGAATTCAACTACCAGGTCAGATGCTTCTGGCTAACAAGGTTCAAAAGGCAGTGGCCTCGGTTAAGTAATGGACCCTGCCACCTTAATCACAGCTTACGTAAGAGACCATTGGCCAACTCCCGTTGGTGAAGCTTCCCCATTTACAGACTCGTTACTCTATCCAGCAATGTCTCTTATCTCAGTCGTACATACTTTCCAGAGTTTGACCCAAAGTGCATAGGTCCAGGCGCCAGCGGCCTTCTTCAGGAGTAGTAGGGGACACTGGAGGGATTTTACGAGCTGCCAGTCTGTCACCATGTAGACGCTCAAACAGCATGTGGTGAGGGAAACCGTTATCTACACTATTCAGCCTCCTCTTGTTTAAGATAACAGGGAAAAGCCCTCCATTTTAAACAACAACAAAAAAAAACAGACAGACAGTGCAGTGTTCACTCGCTCTGGGTCTTGGTAGCTTGTCAGGGGCCCCAGGAGTCTGTGGAGAAACTGAGAGTAAGTGTGAGGTTGGTTCAGCAGGGTGACACATTTTAACAGCGTGCCACACTGATGAGAACCTACCCCTTCCCCCCTCCCCCCCCTGGAGGAGTGTTTATGTTGGATACGGTTCCAGTGTAATGCGAAGAGAGAGTGTGCCTTTGCGGTATTACTGGCCTGGATGCCTCTTGTATGTATGTGTCTGTGTGTGTGTGTGTGTGTGTGTGTGTGTTGGCTAGGTCACACCCCCCTGTGTTTGTGTGAGAGGGTGTGTGGTTATGCTGGCTGAAATGTCCTTCCTGTGTGTATGGGGGAAGGGCACACCGGCTGGGTAAGACAGATAGCCCTGTTTGTATCTGTGGGCGTCAGGGTTGGACTGGTAATCTGGCATATCGGGCATCCCCCCCCCCGGGGGTGACCCACCTTGGGGCAGATATTAGTGAATTTATCATATTTAATTAAAAAATTGATTTTTGGCCAACTCCCATAGAGCAAGAACAGCAGCCCACTGGTTCATTTTCTATACTGACACTAGGCTGGCCCAATCACATCTCTTCCCAGGCCCCGACCCTCCCCCTCTGTCCTCTCTTTTTTCGTGTCAGACGTCGCAGACTCGTCACGTTTGCTGCAGTAGCTTTAACATCTACAGCACCCAACAGGTGGACCTTGAAGGAGGAGAGGTGGCTGGCCATGGCCACTGCCAGGCAGAGGAGCAGGCGGGTGACAGAGAGGACATGACCGGGCGGAGGGACAGACTGAGCAGGAGCAGGAGAGTGTAGCTGAAGCAGTGAGCATGGAGTAGCTTCATGATTAACAGGGACCCGTAGGGAGGTAACATTAATGCCAGTGCCATGCCATGATGATGAATGAGGATGATCGATTATTGTCAGTGATAATAAGATAACATAATCATAACGCTATCTTAAAGTGAGACCATCATCTACTGCCTGTGGTCACTCAGTCAATGACAAATAGCGCAGCATACGTTTTTTTGGAGGTTTTTTTGGAGCTAGTTCCCTAATGTAGTCGCAACTTGGGATGCCTGTTAACTAGGTCCATATGGTACCATCATAATATTATTAGAATGATTAGGCTAAGGGCTCCCTTGGTAAAGATGTGCTAAAAGGCTGTGTAATATACATCTGATCACCAGGGAGTCAGTCAAGAGCGAGTGAGCTCAGCGGCCCACTTGTCCACAGCACTCACAGCTCAGCTTTGTAGTCGTTCGGGGGAATGGACAATAGTATGCTTATTTAAGGGGAACGGCAAGAATGGCGTACTAGTGGGTGGTGTCTGACTGATTGTGATGGGCCGCCCGGGCCAAAAAATGCCAGGGCCAATATGTTGTCCCAGTCCCGGCCCGGTGAGCGTGTGTGTGGGGTAGTGTTGGCTTGGTGACCTCTCGACCACTCATGTGTATGTGTGAGTGTCTGTGTGTTTGTTTGTGTGTGTGTGTGTTCAGTTGTGGTGTCTGTGTTACTCCATCCCAGTGTCTGTGTGTTAAACTGCCCTGGCTGGAATATCCTTACCCCTTCTGTTTATACACGTTTGTGTGTAGTTGTTAGGGCTAAGTTACCACCTTGGAGAAGCTGTGTATAAGCTAGGACACCCATACATTCCTGTGTGTGTGTGTGTGTGTGTGTGAGCATGCAGAAGTGTGTGTGTGTGTGTGTGTGTTTGTGCAGAAGTGTGTGTGTGGCTGCCTTGGCCAGGCTGACAGCAGTGTGTGCCATGCAGATGTAATCCACACCTCCCTGAGTGTGGGGAGCGGGGGAGGCGAGCTGGAGTCACAGAGGGCGGCTTCAGCTGCAGCCCCGCAGGCTCTGCCAGCCACATGTAAGGTGATCTGCTCCCACACACACACACACACACACACACACACACACACACACACACACACACACACACACAGACCAGCTCTGAAGACTCGCTTGGCTGATGTCTGTGAGTGTGTGTGTGTGAGCGAGAGAGAGAGAGAGGGACAGTGAGATCGAGAGAGAGAGAGGGACAGTGAGATCGAGAGAACGAGCGAAAATGAAAGAGACAGGGAGCGAAAAGAAAGACACGTCGACGAAAGGAATCGCTCCGCAGGCGTGACACATCTCACACGCCGGCTGACAGACAGCAGGCTGACACCGGTTCATCGTCACGTCACGTCACGTCGCCCGTTGCCCGCGAGCCGGGAGAGGAGCAGACGGAGGAGACGGCAGCCTCGTTTGCCGCCGCACGTCCTTGACACCGGGAGCGCACGCAGGCAGACTCCTCCGCAGCACTGGGGAGAGCAGGAGCAGGAGCAGGAGCAGGAGCAGGAGCAGGAGCAGGAGCAGGAGCAGGAGCAGGAGCAGGAGCAGGAGCAGGGGAGTGGAGTGGAGGCTATTAAGAGGGGCGATGAGCTCCCCGTGTAGGGTGAGGGGGAGGAAATACAGATTCAGAGGGGTGGTTGTGTGTGTGTGTGTGTGTTTGGAGGGGGGGGGGGGATTGCCTGTGGGGAAAGAGGCTTTGTTTCTGGGCTACTGCAGGCCTGGTGTTGCGACCAAGAGGCATCATTAGTGGAGAAGCTGGAAGGCTGGCAGCCAGTGCGTGCTACAGCGCGGGGTCGTGGGTCACGTGTCCTGTGGACACAGTGCAGAGAGTGAGAGAGAGAGAGAGAAAACACAACATGCCAAGGGGAACACACTGAACTAGTAAGGTGTGGGATGAGGAGAGACTGAGTGTGCGTGTGTGTGTGTGTGTGTGTGTGTGTGTGTGTCTGTGATGTTCTGAAAGCAAACCCCTGCTATCAGCTTTGAATCAAACACAGAGATCAAGCACACAGTTCATCGATGTCATGCGCAGTGTCTCTATGGTGTGCTTCTGAGAACTTTATTTATTTCATTTCAGGTCTTGTGAATGAGGAAGAAAAAAAAAAAGCCTTCAGCCAAGCAAAACGGGAGGGAGTGCTGGTGAGACTGAGAGGGAGGGAGGGGGAGAAGGAGAGGGGGGTGGGGTGGAAGGCAGAAGGAAAGAGAGAGTGTGGCAGCTTTGTTGCTTTCGAACTCCCTGAACAGTTGCTACTTCCCTCCAGCAGTGACGCGTGTTGAAATATTAATCTTTTCTTTGACAGTTGTTTAAAATACAAAAACAAATACAAGGGCTGTGGGTTCTCCAAGACTCTGTGATTTCAGAGACACGCACGGTTGACTTGAACCTGGCAACACGGCGCTTTAAAGGCAGCACCCGGGGGCGAAGATGATTTCTCCCCTGCAGACTGATTCCAGAAATCATCGTTTTTTTCCCCCATGAAGTTTGAGAAAGAAGAAGAAGAAGAAAAAGCTCAATTCCGGTCAATCGGCACTTCAAACACTGCCAGTGTGCTGGTCATGATTTCAACTGACAACATACTGTCAGGGGTCTTGTTTTTTAATTTTGTTCAAAGTCAGTCTTGCAACACAAACAGCAAACAGACGAGTCATTTTCTGATCCTCAGCGACTTGCTGTGTTAGTGCTGATTCAGTGAGAGAGCTCCTCTTCAGCTCCATTAACACATGGAGAGCAGTTCTCTGTCTGTGCACCTGTCACAATAGCCCTCCCATGGATATTCTGAGAGACGGCGGGCGAACAAGTCCTCAGAAATGTTACCATTTCCCATAGCAGAAGAGACAGAAGAATGTGAGCTTTTTACGAAGGGGAGGCAAGGTGCAATGTGTGTGTGATAGAGAGAGAGAGAGAGAGATAGATATATATATATATATATATAGAGAGAGAGAGAGAGTGAAAGAGAGAAAGAGATGAGTAAAAAAAGACAAAAAAAGATGCGGACATAGAGAAAGAAATTCTATTTGCACGCCCATTGAAAGAGTCAAGCCCTGGAGAGCCACTGATTCATTTCTTCTCGAGGGCTATTAATCTTTTCAAGCACCCGAATCACTTTGCCTCTCAGGAAGGAAAGAAGAGATTGAGCTTTCTATTAGTATCACAAGCAACAGCCGCAGCCAGTGTGGTGTGTGTGTGTGTGTGTGTGTGTGTGTGTGTGTGGCTGTGACTGCACTGTCCTTGTCCTCTAGACAGAGCATCTACTGCAGGTCATTGACTATTTCCTTCAAGGATTTCTGGGGGGCTTTCTAAGGTGGTCTAACTTAGTTGAGTTTTAGAGGGAGAATTAATGCAATTTGTTCAGTTTATAGCGGCAGCTCAATCAACCTCACATCTCTAGATGAAAATATTTAAAGGGGCATTCAAAACTTAACCTCCAGGAACTTGGGAAGTTCCACAGACATTTCTTAACGAGTTTATAACTGTCATTTTCATTCCCATCCTCCTCTTTAAGGGCCAATTTGCGGGTAATGATAATCACGTCTGCCAAGCCATAAAATGAGGAGACATGAGAAAAATGACGTTGTAACGTGGAATCAATGAATCAATCAGAAAAGCCTCAGTGGGGATGGAATCACTGGCCATCACTGCCTCCAGCTTCTCTGGTTCCTGACAAATGTGGGCAACATGAAGAGGAGCCTCTTAAATGGAGGGGAGGGGGTGGGGTGGGTGGAGGGTTTTGGCGAGTGCCTGAGCTGAGCCCAGGGTGAGTGCCAGGGACGTGGGCCCCCGAGGGTGCCTGGCTGGGCTGCCTCTTCTTGGGACACCCTGCCGTTAATGACACCATCCATCTCCTCCAGTGCTGTCGTGCTGGGGGATAAGGCAGCGCGAGGCATTGATGCGGGGGGGACGATGGCTTCTAGCCAAAGCTCGTTCTCACCAGGGAAATTACTGCCTGGAAAAATGTCCCCAGGTATTACAAACAGTAATGCAGGACTCTACAACACACCTCTAAAATACTCTCCCTTCACAGAGCATTTTATCAGAGGTCTTTAATACACCTCCTATAGACTACAATGGCGGGGAGTTAAATGACTTATTAATTATCTCGTTGTGTTTGCGTGTGTGTGTGTGTGTGTGTGTGTAGCCACCTTCCCACACACTGCGCCCTAGTTGTGCCGAGTCAGACCTCTTAACTAAAGACATGTGAATAATGCGAGAGAAAAAAAAAATGGCCTCCACGCTTCACAGTCTGAGGCAGGCAAGCTCCAGACAGCCAACACGGTCCAGGCAATCTAACTACCCACAGCCGAGCTCTGCCTTACATCCTGCAGTTTTCTACTCTCCTCCTCCTCCTCCTCCTCCTCCTCCTCCCAATCGTGCCTGTTTCTAGATGCGCCGTCAAAGGAGGCGGTGTCCGTTGGGTGGTGCCGAGACTCCTGTGGGTGTTTAAGCGCTCGCACCATTTCACCTTCAAAAGGGACGCCCGGAGACGGTTCGGCTCAGGCTGGAAGTTCTCCATCTTTTCCTGGCTCAATCTGTCTTTGGCTTTGCCAATCTTTTTCCTCGCTCATTAAATCTCACCCTTGCTTTCTGTCTCGCTGTTTCTGTCTTTCTTAATTTTTTTCTCTCTCTGTCTGTCTCTGTTTTCTCCCCACCAGATAAGTGTGTCTCACACCAAACTGCTGGGAAAGCCTCCATTTGTCTGGCTGACACACGCCCCTATGTTTGTTTGCTCTCGCCTCCGAGACGCCGCTGACAGTATTGAGCCGTGTCGACGGGCGTTCCCCCCTCCGTTCACGCCTCATGCATCCATCACTCTAGCGCACACACACAGGCACCCACACACACAGGCACGCAGAGGCACACACACACAGGGGCACACACACACACACACACACACACACACACAGGCACGCAGAGGCACACACACACAGGCACACAGAGGCACACACACACACACACACACACACACACACACACAGGCACGCAGAGGCACACACACACACACACACACTGAGTGGACCTGTTATAGTCACGGGTATAGATTATCAACATACTGACAATAAGAGAAAAAGAAAAGGAAAGACACAGAGGTAGAAAAGGAAAGACACACACACACATACACACACCATGAGAACTATAGTAACACTTCAAACACTGAGCTGAAACCTGTACTCCCAAACGTCCTGATATCTGAAGAAGTCAGTAACAAAAGGATGTTATTTTAAGACGGAGAAGGAGGCTATGGTAAACCTATGTTGGAGGAATGTAAAGTCCTTTTGAAGGTCTGGTCTAACCGCTGTGTGAACTAGCCAGTCTGTCTGTGGTGTAGGAGAGAACAGAGGGGGAACATTAGAGCGCTCTCTCTCTCTCGCTTTCTCTCTCTCTCGCTCTCTCTCTATCTCTCTCTCTCTCTCTCTCTCTCTCTCTCTCTCTCTCTCTCTCTTTCTCTCTCTCAGAGATGGGCAGCTTGTGGCAAGTGTTTCCTGTTTATCTCACAGCCGCCATCACCGCTACCTCCCCCCCCTTAGCTCTCAGTTGAACTGATTCGGAAACGGGTCGCCCGCCCGCACGGCTCGAAAGTGCTGACCTGGTGACGAGAGTTAGCAGCCTCAGAGGCACCGACCGCTAAGCCCGCTCAGAGAGGAAAAGCCCAAGGCACACAGCTGATTGGCCGACCCAAAGGAGCGTTGAGATCTGCTTTCCCAGATTAAGGGGAGGCGGAGAAAAAATAATAATTCCAATGAGGTTTGCGGCTTTGAGACTCGATGGGGCTGTGAGGCTATGAGACTTTGATGAGTCCCTTCAGAGGAAGAGCGGCTTTGATCGTTTGGTTAACTGACACTTCGGCTGAAAATAGACCACAAGCACAGATGAATGACTGGAGTGAAAACCCCACCCGTGGAAAAGAAGGAGCTTTGAGTCTTTTAAGTAAGTTTAATATAAAAAAAAAACGAGAAAAGAAGAGGGGAAAAAAAACAACCCATACATGATGCACTGGTGAACCTTGATTAAAGAGAGCATGTTACAACTACAAATGAGAGCCAGGTCAATTAGGCTCTGCCTAACGAGATCCTGAGGATGCATGGCTGTACAGTCCATGAACAGATGACAGGCTGTGTGAGGCCCCACAAACCTCCGCTTGTCAGTTCATCAGAGATCAGGTAAACAGTCGTCATCGTCGCTGTCCAGGTCCTCAGCTTTGACGATGAGCAGTGGGTTTCTCCGCGCACGGGCATTCAGGAGCGTCCTCTCGGCTTTGGCAGTCGCAGCCGACGGCGCTGGGGTCTGCTCCGTGGACGACGAGTGTGTATGTGCTGGTTCGCTCCCTTTCTCCAGCTCCACCCCTCTCTGGCACTCTGGCTCTGCGCTCCTGCCGGTGGAAGGCGTTCCCTCTGGCTGTGCCAGCGAGATTTTCAGCCCCTCCTCCAGCCGGTCTCCCAGCTCCTGGATCAGCTGCACCTGGCGGCCGGTGTCTGTTCCTCCACGGGGGAAGCGTGAGGGGCCTTGGGCCGGGGCAGGGGCGGGCTGAGGTTGGAGGAGGTTTTTCCTTGCCATGTCACCTGTATTCACTATCACACAATCAGCGCTCTGCTCCTCAGTCTGACAATCATTGCCGTCCTCAGAGGAGCTGCTGCTGCTGCTGCTACTGCTGCTGCTACTGCTGCTACTACTGTCGGACTCCTCTCCGCTCGATGACCCATCCTCTTCCTCCTCATCCTCTTCCTCCTCCTCTTCTTGCTCCTGCTCCACCAGTGCTCCGGCCGCCTCCAGCTCCTCCAGTTCCAGCCCCAGGTCGCTCTTCGTCAGAGTGGCTTTCTGCAGGGGCTCAGCCAGAGCAGTCACATGCCTGGACCTGCAGAGGATGAAAAAGGCAGACATAAAGAACGGGATTTAAAACAGCAAAAGCACAGTCCTTACGCACGGACTGATTTCAGGCAATAAGGAAGGAATAAAGAACAGCAAGTTGGTCATTAGCTCAAAATACACCTTGGTGGACCAGTACCTTGACACACTAGTTGCCAGTGACAACTGTCAATTTCACAGCCCAGCGCACATTATTCAGAAATAATTGACCACTGAACCGTCGACTGACCAGTCAGAATGGAGTGTTCCACAGAGCCATGTCATTATGCCTGCAAAGGTTAAGCTACTGCACTCAAAATAGGGAGGGGAAGTAGTACCTGACAAAATGATGGTGAAAGTGGAATATAGCTTTTCATGATAAGAGTTAGGAAGGACCAAATTAGGAAGGGAACAGACTAGTTCTCTCAAGGACTGTTCACTCTTTCATGAAAGTGTCAGTCAAGCAGCCAATGCCACGGCAGATGTGGAAATCAAGTGCAGGGCTGCCCTCTCCAACAGCTACTTGCTAAAGGCAGCAATAAGGGGTGTATGGTGCATCATTACATGAAATACTGTGGAGGACCTGGAGAAGCTCTATGGGAAAGGATTCAACTCCACTGGTCCAGGGACCTCTCTGATGCCCCACATAACAGGTCTGTGTCATTATCGGACTTTGCAACTTTTGGGACCATTATTTCAGGACCTGGCACTATACACAAACACACATAGACTCCGACACACACCAGTGCACACAAGAGCATGTACACACACACACACACACACACACACACACACACACACACACACACACACACACACACACAGACACACACAGACACACACACAGACACACACACAAAGTGCAAAAGAAAACAAACCTTGGGCCGTGTGGCAGTTTGTATTAGAAATGTCCTCAACTGTCGTCCCTTCCCAAAACACCTCCCAGCATTACAATACAAGCGCATCAGGAGGAACCAGATGCAACACAATTAGGGAGTAAATGCTTATAAATTCAAGCATGGTTATGCCAGAGTGTTCCCATGATGTTCCTTCAGTGCTGCACAGCACCGGCAACAATGAACACTTCAGAAAGCTTTTTCTTCAAGGGAAGGAGAGAGAGAATAGAAAGCTACAATGCTCGATGAATCTCCCTCTCAAAGGCTTCAATGTAAAGGCTTAAGACTATGGGGGTAGGTGGTGGTGGTGTGTGTGTGCCTGGCACATCCATTATTCATACAGAGAGTGAGAGAGAGAGAGAGAGATAGAGGGAGGGAAGAGAGAGAGGGGAAGAGAGAGAGAGAGAGGGGAAGAGGGAGGGGGAGGGGGAGATGGAGTGAGGGAGACAGACAGAGAGGAGCAAAATATAGAGCTAATTGACATAATCAAAACTGGAGTGGCTGCCATTCAGCTTGCGGTGCTGCTGTGAAAGTGGGCGAACAAGGGAAGAAGCCTCATTGTCATGGTGAGCAGCGAGGAGACTTGGCTCGGGGCCAGACCAAACTTGTGGGGGTGTGGCGGGTGCAATTTTCTGCAAGCATTCGCGTAACCAAGTACCATAAAAACGACATGTGCAAAACAGCTATTGCCAAACGACTGAGAGCACAAGCTGACTGTGGCCCCACCAGTGGCCCCAGAAGCTCTGTCTGTCTGTCTGTCTGTCTGCCTGTCTGTCTGTCTGTCTGTCTGTCTGCCTGCCTGCCTGTCTGCCTGTCTGTCTGCCTGCCTGCCTGTCTGTCTGTCTGTCTGTCTGCCTGTCTGTCTGTCTGCCTGTCTGTCTGTCTGTCTGCCTGTCTGCCTGTCTGCCTGCCTGTCTGCCTGCCTGCCTGCCTGCCTGTCTGCCTGCCTTCCTGCCTGTCTGTGTCGGAGAACACTTGTTGTTTTGCGTAACACAACATGCAAGCACCCCAACACACATTCGAGGGCATTATGTAGAGGAGTCTGCTGCAACAACCAGATCCAACCAGCATGCACAGGAAATGAGGGAACAGATGCTCTAGCCTCAGTTAGGATTCACTATACACTACACACAGATGTCTTCCCTTTTTTAAATGCTTTTTCTGGGTTTTTTTGTGTTCCTCACAGCTCCTTTCTGAACCACACATATCCGATAACATCAGCCTAAGGATGTCAGCTAAAGCAAAGACAAGATAGAGGTTTGTGTTAATATGTCAAACGCTGGAAAAATCACACGCATTTAAGCTCTCTGCAGAGGGGGAGAACCTTCAAGTCATTTCTGACACCGATCACAGTTTCAAGAACAATATCAGTGTCATCTGCAGGAAAGCTTACCACTGACTCTTTGACATCTCACAAAAACATAATATGATCTCCACTGCCCAAAATGGAAAGCTTCCACAGACAGTGCATATGTAACCTGCGTTGTGTAGACAAGCACAGTTCCACACCAGATTCCAACCTCGGGCATGGGAGGTGGGCGCGCTTACAAGGAGGCAAAAACCCACGAGTGCCAACGTCTGTCGTAGTACGCCTCTTAAAGTGTCAGGAAGTAAGGTTTACCCACTGCACGGCACTGTACCCCCTGGCTACCGCTACACTTACAGGGCATTACAATCCAAAATACTAGCCATCTGTGGTCATGACTATTTACTTCAACACTTGTCTTAGTTGTGTAAGCCTTACGCCTCTTGCACACCGCCTGCATTGCGTGTGCGTGGCGGCTGCCTAACCTGTTGATTTTCACTTCTAACAGGTCAGTACATGCTGAAAGGAATTATTTCTATATCCCAAATGTATCGGAGACTCAGTCAGATTGTGATGAAAAACCAAGTCCAGGTTTATTCTTTCAATGGCGCGCACCAGAGGAGTAATAGAGAACCAGATTTCACTGAGTGTGTTCCACCTAAATCTCTTTCACTGACTGTCTCTTGAAAATCACAGTCTTTTAAACTTCTGGGAAAGCAAAGGATGGGTGGATACCTAAATGCTAATTAGTATCTGTTTCTAGTCAGGGGGGGGGAGCTGTGAAGGCTCTCTCACACCTCATGTAGGCCGGGAACAGAATACACATGAGAAACTTAGAATAATAATACTACAATGACCAGTAGGTCAGATATATTGAATTATTGCCTATGGGATATATCTATTAAACTGATTATCAAATGTCGGCCCCTTCAATGCACACTGCCTGTGTGAGACGCACATCTCAGGTGCGTCTCGAACCGCGCTGCAACCACGAACGATCTAATGTTCCGGCATGGAGCATATTTTTCACTCGAGAGGTAAGCAGTTCTCAGCAAAAACAGACAGTAAAAGAGAGAAATATACAGACAGGCTGGCAGTAGCAGCACCGCATCAGACACGTCGGCAGCGTATACACAATACACACGCGCGCAACTGAGCCGCAGCAGTTCCGCAACGCAGCAGTCATGCATATGCAACGCAGGCAGTGTGCATCGGGCCTTACGGCCATACCCCACTAAGCGCTTTCTCTTTCTGCTCAGGTCACTCTGGTGGCCACCAGCTGGCTCCTCCTGTAAAGTTCTGGTTAGGTGTGGCAGGAGCAGCATTTAGGCTCATTGCTGAGGGCCCAAAGAGGATTTTCACAGCACTTAATTAAAACAGCTTAAAAAAGCACATTTAATATAGTGTTAAGCCATACCCCTTTACAATTTAGCTGCTTATAACTATTCATGGTTATGGGCTGACTTGAATTTAACCAGGTGTCACTATGTGACGATGTGATCGTCACTACAGATGAGTATGTGCTCTGACTGCCATGCCATCGAGCCGGGCTCTTTGGTGTTGCGGTCAGAGTGCATGTTTGGCACCCTGTAGACCCGGGTTCGAGTCCGGGTAGGGTGACCACACTCTCTCTTCGCTACAAATGGTGTCAGAAGTGGGATGGCTCGCTGTGAGGTCATCGGAGGCGTGGCCGTAAAACTGTGTGAGGGACCCCCAGGTAGGTTGACCCCTGTGTGACGGACCCCATAGATGGGTGAAGCACTTGTGTGTGGGGCACTCTGGATGGGAGAAGTACAGTTGGTGGATGCGGGAGGAATGCCTGTGTGCGTGAAGCGCAAGGGTGCGATTCCCAAAGGTGAGGGCAGTGTGACGATGTGATCGTCACTACAGATGAGTATGTGCTCTGACTGCCATGCCATCGAGCCGGGCTCTTTGGTGTTGCGGTCAGAGTGCATGTTTGGCACCCTGTAGACCTGGGTTCGAGTCCGGGTGGGGTGACCACACTCTCCCTTCGCTACACACTACTTGGTTGTTTTTATTTCTGGTCTTTTCCCTCTCTACATGTGCTCTGGTCGGTGTCCATCCCTCACCCCCCAAACTCCTCCACACTCCTTTTCTCTCAAGTCTCTTTCACATATGAAATCCGTAACAATGCCAGATTAAAACAATCCATCATCGACAAAGAATGGCAATTTCCACTTAGCCGTTGGTGGTTGTTAGGGTGTGTTATTATGAACTAATTTGCTGCTAAGTTAAACTTAATGTATTTGGGGGCCAAGCAGGAAAGCTGCAATAACGTCATGTAGATTACTAGTCATCATTGCATCCGAATGGAGCTCATCTAGATAACTAGTCATCATTTCATACAAATGGAGCTCATCTAGACAACTAGTCATCATTTCATCCG
Source organism: Clupea harengus (assembly GCF_900700415.2). NCBI lineage: Eukaryota > Metazoa > Chordata > Actinopteri > Clupeiformes > Clupeidae > Clupea > Clupea harengus. The sequence continues at coordinate 1,176,413 of NC_045156.1, forward strand.
AATGGAGCTCAGCTCACCAATAAAAGGCAGTCTTGGGCTCAAAGTGATCCCAACCACCTGCAGATGATGTTAAATGGCTCCACATAGCCATTAAACACATTTGAGAGCCATAATGGGACATCAATGGGGAAAGGGCTTACCCTGATTTCAATGTAGTGAATGAATGGAGGAGAAGTCCCCCCTTCCCCTTGCCCTTCCCGAAGACGGGAATCTTGTGGCTGGCATTCCCGCTTATGCTGTGGGGTAGGATATTGCCGTCATTGTTACTAGGTAAATGAATGACGGGCCGACTTTGCCGGATTAACTACATCGGCTCCTCTTCCCACGTGAAGCCAATATGGCATACTAATGTCAAAATGATGGCTTTCAATGTAAGTGGGAATGGGCAATCTGTCACGGGCCTCAATCAATCCAAGCAGTGCTGCCAGGGGGGAGGCCTCAGTATTTGCACTGCAGTGCTCTTAATAAGCTCCTTGTCCACACAGCATGGAGCTGGCCGGCTCCTCTCGGAACAGCGGCTCTCCAGCCGGCCAATTACACACATGAGGTGGCCCCGGGGGTCTGCCTGAACCGGCACCTCTCCCCCACTCCCGTCCTTGTAGAATAAGAGCACATGTGAATACGGCTAAGGCAGAGGACGCGGAGGTAAGGAGCTCAGTCCAAGAGTGCATGAGATGAATGGTCACACTTGAGTGCAGTGGCAAACAGAGAGAGATTTACTGCAAGTATGAGGCATCTATAGAAATGTATTGTGAGCTGACAACTTGTGAAATAAAGGGCTTTACATTTTCAGGTTCCCTGCGTAAGCCTGTCCAATGACTAAATGTGTCACCTGTCGACAGGAGCAACATGGAAAAACAGAAACCTATACGCCTCTGACCTGACACGCCGTTTCATCCCGCTTTAATTTTCCGTGACTCAGCAGAAAAGGGGGAAAAAAAAGAGAAAAAGTGTGGTTGTGTCGGTCTGTCTGTCCCTCGCAGGCAGGCCATGGAACTGGGCCAGTGGAGGGGTCCAGCGGAGAGAGAGAGACCCGTCTCCTGCTGACTTCCTGTGGCACAGTGCTTCCAGGCTTCCCTACTTCCTGTGGCGCGGCGCTCCTGGGCTCTCCTGCAGCGGTGGCAGCAGAGCCACTTCAAAAGCCTCTCCTACCCCCTCCCCCTCGTGGGAAGTCATTATTGAGTTGGCATTGCAGAGGCGTACTTGTTTCCCTCTCTACTTCTCTCTCTCTCTCCCCCCCATACTGTCTCCCTTAGCCTCCTTCCCTCGGTCTTATGTTCACACACACACACACACACAGTCCCTCAGCCTCCCTCTGTGTTGTATTCACACACAAGCGCACGCACACGCACAGTCTCTCTCTCTCTCTCTCTCTCTCTCTCTCTCTCTCTCTCTCTCCCTCACTCTCTGCCTCCCTTCCTACGTCTTGTTCTCTCTCTCTCTCTCTCTCCTCTCTCTCTCTCTCTCTCTCTCTCTCTCTCTCTCAACCTCTCTCAACCTTTCTCTTTCTCTTTCTCTCTCTCTCTCTCTCTCTCTCTCTCTCTCTCTCTCTCTCTCTCTCTCTCTCTCTCTCTCTCTCTCTCTCTCTCTCTCTCTCCCTCACTCTCTGCCTCCCTTCCTACGTCTTGTTCTCTCTCTCTCTCTCTCTCTCTCTCTCTCTCTCTCTCTCTCTCTCTCTCTCTCAACCTCTCTCAACCTTTCTCTTTCTCTTTCTCTTTCTCTCTCTCTCTCTCTCTCTCTCTCTCTCTCTCTCTCTCTCTCTCTCTCTCTCTCTCTCTCTCTCTCTCTCTCTCTCTCTCTCTCTCTCTCTCTCTCTCTCTCAGCCCTGCGGTGGGAGAGTAGGGGCTTGTGGTGAAAACAAAGGCTCCTTCAGGGGGCCAGGGATAATGTCGTACACAATCCAGTCATTACCGCGCCACTGTTGTGGCTTGACTTAATTAAGTGAGGAGGGGCAGCTTTCAAGATTTTTTGCGTGGAAGAGAGAGAGAGAGAGAAAAAAAGAAAAAAGGAGAAGAAAACCGTCTGTGGTGACAAAGAGGCACTGGAGACGGCGGCAGTGTTCAATGCACGCTAGAAACCTTGGATGTCTGGAGAGCGGGCCACGTTCGCTCGGGCTAATGACTCATCCCAAATCGCTCTGGGATGAAAGAGGAGTTGGAGACGGGCTGGGGGAGAGGCGGAGGGTAAACAAACTAAACGTACAGCCTCTTCATTTATCTCGCACGTCAGTCTGATGCGGATGGATGTGTTCTTCGTGCCACGAATATGTATCTTTCTAATCTCTCGGATGTTAATCTAAAGCAGTGGCATGGAGGACTTATCGAAAAGCGTGTAGGTGTATGAGTGATCATGAGATAATGGTGAGAGTTTGTGTGCGAGTGTGTGTGCGTGTGTGTGTGCGTGTGTGTGTGCGGTGTGTGTGTGTGTGTGCGTGTGTGTGTGCGTGTGTGTGTGCGGTGTGTGTCTCTGTGTGTGTGTGTGTGAACATAAGACAGAGGGAAGGAGGCTAATGCATGCGTGTTTGTGTGTCTCTGGGAAGTGAGAGCAGGGACCTCATGCTGAGAGTAAATATGTACTACCAATCCTGGAGAGCTGAAAGTCGAGTATCGCTTTCCACTGAGCAGCGGGACACTTCAAATCTCCTGTCGGCACGGCTACAGATCAGGCAGACGGAATCAACAACTGCCGAAACAGCCCCTAAGCTCAGAGGAGCGGCAACAAGTACGGAGAGAGCAGCACTAACGGTGTCTGACAGCCAACCACGGCAGCGTTAAACTACCGCCTACAGTGACACTGGCTGCAGGTACGGATAAAAGAGAAGTAGGCCAGCTCACAATTAACGTAAACAAACAGCTCAAAGTATCCTCAGCCGGAGAATCGTCAGATACAGCGCAAAACCTCCTGAAACAAACCAGCTGTAGCAACCATTTTCACACACATTCCCATTCTTTTGAATCCAACAAGTGGACACGACACTGACAACTAACTACCCTCAACTATCACACCAGAGTGGTAAGGTTACACCAAAATACGTAAATTACTTAAATCCATAATAGTTTTAATATGATGGATAAGAATTTGTACACATAGTCAGACACACTCAAACTCAAACAAGACTTCAGAACTTCTGGAATGTGTATGCCATGAAGCAGGATGGATTACAAGGCAACAGCACCCACCACACAGATTTTTCCAATCTGTTTCAAATTAATGACATCAGTAGACAATCTACTACTTTTGGTAAAATATTAATAGTATTTCCTCTTGTCCTTGATAAAACACAATGAACACAATGTTAAAACTAAATCAACGGGTGAGCTCTTCCTTAAAGGGAAGTTATACAGTAGTGGGAATCCCCTTTTCCCTATTTTTGGGGGAATAAAAAAAAGAATCTCTTGTGAGCATGAAGAAGAAAAGAACGAACGAGGGAGAGGAAAGGAGGAGACCAGATGTCTGAGGAAATGTGGTAAAGCCTAGCGACCCAGCCAAACCATAGCAGAGAGACTCAACAGGTGATTTAACTTAAAGCATCATTTCAGAGCGACATCTGAGGCATGTTTATAGAAAGAGGGCTCATCTAACGATACACCTGCACACTTTCGCGGCTGGCTGGCTGGCTGGCTTTCCCATCGTGGCCGGCAAGAGCCTCTTAAAAATGCTCCCCGGCGCGGCTCTGCCCCGTCCCACCGATGGGCCAGCCCTGTGATTTAACGCTACGTGACAACACTCAAGTCCACTCCCAAGACTGCTGGCCACAGGGCTTTGTGGAACCTCTGACCCCGGCCGGCCCCTCAGCACACTTGTCTGAACCCCCCCTCCCTCTCTCCTCCCCCTCTCCTCCGCCCAACCTCCTCCCCCGTTCCTACCGGCCGACCCCCCACGGAGAGCCAAGGTCCCCAGAGGCCAATGCCTCACTGAGCTTTTCTGAAGGGAGAAGCAGACAATGCGCTGCCTCTGAGGACCAGGGCTGAGCAGAGCTCTCCTCCTCCTCCTCCTCCTCCTCCTCCTCCTCCTCCCCCCCAGACTAATTCCGTCCTTCCGTATGTACGTCTGTCTGTCCACCCCCCCACTTGCTCTGGGCGCAGCTCACACAGGTTGCCATAGCGCTGTCCAGGAATCCAATTGACCCAATTAGTGATTGTCTGTGGACAACGGCGGACGGCTGGAGAGGCAGCGAGAGAGGAGGGACGGAGGGGTGTGGGGTCGGGGCAATGTTTCTGCCTGCGCTCCTTTTAGACGAGGGCCCCCCCCCCCATGACAGCAAACCCATCTTATCTGATTTGTTGTGCCGACTGAGGAGGATTGTACACTGGAGCCCCTCCAAGCCTTTTGACAGGGGAGATGGGGTTGAGCAAAGAAACGATGTGCGAGTCGACTCACACCGTGTTTTTTTTTTTTTTCCTGGCGAATGCTACTTAAGCTTGGCTTCTGCAGTGTTCCCCCAACAAACAACAACAAAAGAGGCCTCACACTGCAATAAATAACACAGTGACAGTTCATCTGGACCGTCCACGCCAGTCCATAATGGCTAACAGATTTCGGCCCTGTGAAAGGACTTCAAACAGAGAGGGGAGCTTTCCAACTTGAACGCACACAAAACACAAACATGTTCTTCAGTCTTCTTCAGTGACAGACAATGCTGAGAGAAACAATGGAAGAACACCCGCCAATAAATCATGTCATTTATAAGGATGAATTTCTCCCTTTTTTCCCCCCACTTCCTCTTTTGGTAAGGGGCATCAATAACATGCGTCACCAGAACTGGAAGCTTCACAGCGCCCACATGTCCAGCTCCTGCTCCTGCGTTGTGAGCAAAAACTGCTCACCTGTGCAATGTCATGGTTCTATGCTTGGATGTTCTCATTTGATGTTCTCATTTGTTTTCCCAAAGGGCCAGAAGGTTCCACCCCCAGGTGTGGCACTTGACTCGTCATGAAAAACACTGACGAGACGTAGGGAGACATTTTTCCCTCAAAATTCATCGTTAACGGACAGTCAGTCAGTTAATATTCACCGCAACAGCCTACTGACACAGAAACCAGACGCTGCCTGCACCGCCAGGGTTGCTTGGCGAGCCCCTGTTACTCTACTCTGGAAGTTACTGGCTGGTAAACCCCGTGACTGCTCCCATGCCAAGACAGGAGTGCTGAGGAGTGCCCCAGGTGTGTGTGGTGTGGGAGGCAGAAGAGCTGAGTGCTCAACTCCTATCCAGAGTTCGTTGGCCCCTTGCTCACTCTTGACGGTAAAAAAAAAGAAAGAAAGAAAGAAAGAAAGAGAGAGAGAGAGAGATCTGGCGGCCCGCCTCGGCACTAAAGGTAAAGGAGCCAGGGAGTTTGACCATGCAGAGGTTTAAATCACGCCTGACATCTTTACTGCGCTGTAAATTTGAGTCCAGCATCCCCCCGCCAGTCAGGAGGACTTCAAGAAACAGCAAAGCGCTCGGATAGTGTAAATCACTGCGGAGGGGCCCGCATGCGTTCATTTCCTTGTCGCTCTCCGCGTCTTTCGATTGTGTGCTCCCCTGCTGACTCAAGAGACTTTCGCGGGTTTCGAACTTGAGAACAGATTAAAATCTCATCCCGGGAAAGGAGCTGCACTGAGACGCTGGCACGCTTTGGCAGAGCAGGACAGAGACAGAGACAGAGATCGGGCAGGAGAGAGAGAGAGAGAGAGAGAGAGAGAGAGAGAGAGAGAGAGAGAGAGAGACAGATAGTTCATGGGGGAATATCTAGCGGAGACCAAAACAACGCTAAAACGGACTGTCATCAGATCCGTCAGAAGCAGAGGCCCCCGTCACAACAAACCACATGTGATAACAGCGCCTTGTCTTGACAAAGCAGAGCCAGAGGGATTTGATCAAAGGGCTTCCACATGAAAGAACACTTTCCATCTGCCACTTTGCATGATAAGTGGGGCTGGATCTTAAAGGAAAAATAAATAAATATATATATATATAAATAAATAAAACTCCCCTCACTGGAGAGGAGGCTCATCCACTGTTCTTTTTCTCTGTCAGTGTGAAGAATTTCCACCTTGAGAGACTGGAAATCAATTCGCAGCAAGCCACCAAAGAAAGGAGCGCGTGTGTGGAAAGGCGACGAGAGATGACGCAAACGCCGCCAGCGACTCCTTGCCTCGGGGCAGCGGGGGGCCACCGCTGATCCAGATCTCTTTGAGATCTCCGCTGATTTTCTACACAGATAAGAGTCTGGAGAGATGTGAAGAGGTAGTGTGGGGGGCGGGGTGGACTGATGGAACACAGAGAGCAGAGAAGGACCGCAACCATTCAGGTGCAGGTCAATGCAGTCGGCACATAGGGCAGCGGAGGTGGAGAGAGAGAGAGAGAGGTGGAGAGAGAGAGAGGTGGGAGAGAGGTAGAGAGAGAGAGCTGGGGAGAGAGAGAGAGGTAGGAGAGAGGTAGAGAGAGCTGGGGAGAGAGAGAGCTGGAGAGAGGTAGAGAGAGCTGGGGAGAGAGAGAGCTGGGGAGAGAGAGAGGTGAAGAGAGAGAGCTGGGGAGAGAGAGGTGGGGAGAGAGAGGTGGGGAGAGAGAGCTGGGGAGAGAGAGGTGGGGAGAGAGATAGCTGGGGAGAGAGAGAGCTGGGGAGAGAGAGAGGTGGAGAGAGAGAGCTGGGGAGAGAGAGAGGTTGGGAAAGAGAGAGGTGGGGAAAAAGAGGTGGAGAGAGAGAGAGATGGGGAGAGAGCTGGGGAGAGAGAGAGGTGGCGAGAGAATTTATATTTAACATTTATATTTATAGAGAATTTATATTTAACATTTATATAAACGAATTGGCAAAAACCATAGAAAAATCAACAGCACCTGGTGTCACCCTACACGACTCGGAGACCAAACTCCTGCTCTATGCCGATGACCTGGTTCTGCTGTCACCCACTGAACAGGGATTACAGCAAAATCTGGATCTGCTAGAGCAGTACTGCCAGACCTGGGCCCTGGCAGTAAACCTAAACAAAACTAAAATAATGATATTCGAAAAAAGATCCAGATCTCAGGTACAAAAACACAATTTTACAATAGGGCCACACTCAATTGAACACACAAATAACTACAGATATTTAGGCTTAATAATAAATTCAAATGGAAAGTTCAGTCTTGCAGTGAATGATTTGAGAGAAAAAGCACGCAGGGCTTTCTATGCCATAAAACGACAAATCCCTGTAGAAATTCCAATCCGAATCTGGCTCAAACTATTCGAATCAGTAATTGAGCCAATTGCCCTTTATGGCAGTGAGGTGTGGGGTGCACTTACAAATCAGGAATTCAACAAATGGGAAAAACATCCAATTGAGACCTTGCATGCAGAGTTCTGCAAAAGCATTTTAAAAGTCCACAGATGTGCCATACACAATGCATGCAGGGCAGAATTAGGCCAATATCCATTGATTACAAAAATACAGAAAAGGGCAATCAAATTCTGGAAACACTTAAAAAGCAGTGACCCCCACTCCCATCATTATAAAGCCCTGCAATACCAAGAGTTGAGCAAAGATACATGTCCCCTCACTCAGCTGGTCCTGAGCCTGAGCTCTCCAGATCCCCACACACACACTAACACCCTACTAACACCTCAGGACCAGTACAGAAAGGCACCTGAAATTAGGATAAACCAAATTGGAAAAACAATTAAGCAAAATGACATAAGCCATTGGAAAACACAAACAAAAACACAAAGTAAGATGCAATTCTATTTGGCCCTAAACAGAAATTATGATTTAGCACCATATTTGACCCTGATCACAGACAAAAATCTGAGAACCACGTTGACAAAGTACAGACTCAGTGAACACAGCCTGGCCATAGAGGTGGGTAGGCACAGACAAACCTGGCTGCCCAAGGAAAACAGACTGTGCCCCCATTGCGAACAAGGAACAGTAGAGACAGAGCTGCACTTCCTGACACACTGCACAAAATATGAGGACATAAGACTAAATTATTTTAAAAAGATTAGTGAGGCCCTCCCTGAGTTCCTGCTTGCGAGCAGTGAGGAGAGGCTTTCATACCTCACCGGAGAAATAGAGGAATGCCTTGTACTTGCTGCACAATATGTATCTTCCTGCCATAAACGGAGGGAGAGCCCATACAATAATTAAATTCATATATGTTCATGTCTGTTGTTGTTGTTGTTAATCCCCTGATAATTATTATGTATTTGTATTATTGTTCCCACTTCTCCCTTTACCCTTCTGATGTACCCTGTGTAAAGATTTATGTATTGTTTATGTAATCGCTTTTATGTATCAAACCCAAATGCTTTGGCAATACTGTACATCGTTATGGTCATGCCAATAAAGCTTCTTTTGAATTTGAATTTGAATTGAGAGCTGGTGGAGAGAGAGAGGTGGGGAGAGAGAGAGGTAGAGAGAGAGCTGGGGAGAGAGGTTGGAGCGGGCGTGTCAGGTCAGGTGAAGCTGACATTTAGCTCTGAGGCCCGGCGGGAGGTGGACGTGGGCCACTCGACCCCAAACGCCCTTCCAGCGTTTCATCTCCTTGGCCGTGCCCAGGGTGTGACTGATTGAGTTTTCCAGTGCATTGACAGTGGAGCTCTGGCGTGCACTGTGCAGTGGAAGACAAGTCTGCTCTCTGTCTGCTCTCTCTCTTTCTCTCTTTCTCTCTCCATCTGTCTGATCTCCCTGTCTAATCTCTCTCTCTCTACCTCTCTCACCGTCTCTCTCTCTCTCTCTCCGTCTCTCTCTCTCTCTCCGTCTCCGTCTCTCTGTCTGTCTGTCTGTCTGTCTGCTCTCTGTCTGCTCTCTCTCTCTCTCTCCATCTGTCTGATCTCTCTGTCTAATCGCTCTCTCTCTACCTCTCTCTCCGTCTCTACCGCTCTCCGTCTCTACCGCTCTCCGTCTCTACCGCTCTCCGTCTCTCTGTCTGTCTGCTCTCTGTCTGCTCTCTCTCTCTCTCTCTCTCTCTCTCTCTCTCTCTCTCTCTCTCCATCTGTCTGATCTCTCTGTCTAATCTCTCTCTCTACCTCTCTCACCGTCTCTCTCTCTCTCTCTCCGTCTCTACCGCTCTCCGTCTCTCCAGCTCTCCGTCTCTCTGTCTGTCTGCTCTCTGTCTGCGCTCTCTCTTTCTCTCTCTCTCTCTCCATCTGTCTGATCTCTCTGTCTAATCTCTCTCTCTCTACCTCTCTCACCGTCTCTCTCTCTCTCCGTCCCTACCGCTCTCCGTCTCTACCGCTCTCCGTCTCTCTGTCTGTCTGCTCTCTGTCTGCTCTCTCTCTCTCTCCATCTGTCTGATCTCTCTGTCTAATCTCTCTCTACCTCTCTCTCCGTCTCTACCTCTCTCCGTCTCTCTCTCTGTCTGCTCTCTCTCCTTCTTTTCTCTGCCTTTCCTTCCCTCTGTTGTTCTCCACCCCTTATCCCTCTCTCCTCTTGCTCCCTTTCTCTGCCACAGGCAAATGGACACACTCTAACTCAGAGCTTGGCCATTGATTTTTACACATCTATTATTAATTGGCTGTCGAGGCTTTTTCTTTTGCCAAAAGAAAAAAGGAATTGTGAATCAGAGACAAAACCGAAGAAAAAGAAGGGGAAAAAAAAAAACCCATGAAATCCCTGCAGATCCTTTATCTGGGCACTACAACAGTAAGGTCTGCAACATCAGGGGTACGTTTTTCTACTAAACTTCTCACAGATGAACACATAACTTGGCAGAATCCCAGTAGAATCCCAGCTCAGTACTTAATGATGTGCTCGCTACACTTGCGTCGTGAAACGTGCAGGTAATTATAAAACATACACCCTGTTGGAGAACGAGATCCAACTATCATTCATACAGAACATACTGAGATTAGCCATTGTAGTGTCACAGTATAGAGGGGTATGGGGAACATGGAGCAGAAGAAGTTGTGTTCCTTCTATGCTGTGTTGGATCACGCATGTTACTGGCAAGGGTCGAAGGATGAGCCTTGTTTTGGCGGCTGATAAAGTGGCAACTCAAATGTGAACAGTGAACAGTGACGTGTGTGCGAGTTCACGAATCATGTAAGATGTCACAATCCCCCTGTTCCTTTCACACACTATGTAATGCAATGGCCACTGACATCTATGGCCTGAAAAGCCATCCAAATGATATTCTAAATATATATACATATATATATATATAATACATAAAAAAAACACCCTACCCTAGCTATGCCAAGCTTGTTCTGATTCAGAGCAAACTGATGTGATCCAAGCGAGTGGGAATATTCTGAACTTACTTGACTTTCTGAATCCACACGCAGTAGTCTGTGACGTAAAGGTCATTGAGGATGTAAGCGGGGTCGTTCTGTCTGAAGATCTTGTGGATATCCAGCAGGCATTTCAGGACACAGGCCTTGCCTAAAAGAAAAAAAAAAACAAGAGGAAAAGAAAAACAATGCTTGTGTCTTTCACCGCACATTCATTTCAACAGAAAGCTTAGCGTTGTTCTGGCTGCAGTAAGCACAGGTCATGCGAGACCATTTCTCCCCTTACGGCATGAGAGCAAATGAGCTTAAAGCTGACCACAGGCGGGGGGAGTCATCTGGAGAGGAACTCGTTCTGGCAGTAAATGGCCAGAAGGCACCGAGAGCCTCTGGCCAGCTGGCCCAGAGGAAACGCCTGTGCTGTAATCTCACTTGATCCCCCCACCCACCCCCCCCCCCCCCCCCATCCTCAGGCCCCCCTCCTCAGACGGAGGCTGGAGAGCTACACATATGTAACGCAGTCATGGCTGGCTGGGCAACAGATAGAGGAACGGAGAACTGAAGAAGCCTACATCCCTATATCGACGACCGCAAGCGTGGTGCTGTGCACTGGCATGTGTGGTATGGAACCACAGACAGACACCCCTGCAAACACAGACGCTCTCAACGAGTTGGTGCTGTGGCTACGCCGGTGCACACCGGCACTGCCACAAGCGACAGACGCAGTCTGCGAAGGCTTGCACCCACGCTCCAGTGGCAAGGGGCGAAGCCGCTGCAGGGGAGGAAGGAACTGGGGTGGGAGAGCGAGTGTGTGTGTGTGTGTGTGTGTGTGTGTGTGTGTGTGTGTGTGTGTGTGTGTGTGTGTGTGTGCGAGCAGGCAGGCCTCAGGCGACCGGTCGCGAGGCCATGATGTTTGTTGACACATGCCACCTCTCCCAAATAAGGTGTCAGAAACTTGGCCCCCGGTGAGGGCGGGCGGTGGGCCTCCAGGGCCGAGCTGTGAGCCCAGAGGCCCCAGAGCAGAGCAGCAGTACTCAGGAGTCCTCCCCCCCCAGCCCCCCCGCCCCCCCTCCCAGCCTCTCCTCCAGCCACAGCGCTGGCTGGCAGCGCGCAGAGACATTCCAGCCTATTCAAAACAAACACGGCACTCGCGCTGAGGAAAGCCTTACACAAACATTTGGTTCCCATTTAAGCAGGGGTTGTTTCGAGACAGAGAGAAAGGGAGAGAGAAAGGGAGAGAGAAAGGGAGGGGGAAAAAAGAGAGAGTGAGAAAGCCTTCAACTAAAGGGCCTGCAGCAAGAATCCCCCCCCCCCTTCTCTCTCCTTCCCCCTGCTGTGCAGTGCAGCCATCCATCCCTCTCTCTCTCTTTTCTTCTGACCAGTCCCTGGGAGCTGCTTTTGTTTCATCACAGGCCCAAACGAGCCTACAGCGCCTGCAGTCCACAGAGCAGAGCGGAGCGGAGCTGTCTCTCATCCTCTCTCTCTCTCTCTCTCTCTCTGCACTCTTCCCTTCTTCCTTCCCCTTTTTTGTGCTTTGATGACAAGATGAGCCAGTTAATCATGCACTGGAGCGCTCAGGGGGGAAGAGCTGGAACGAGCAGAAGGAGGAGGAGGAGGAGGAGGAGGAGGAGGAGAGGCACTGGTGGCAGCAGGGGCGATGGAGACTGGGCTGTAGCCACTGTTGTGCAAGAGCAGATCGTGCTCACTCAGTCGCCCGCTCCTCGGCCGCGGCCACACAGGCGCACACACACCCTGCCCACATCAATCAGGGCCTAATAACCACGCTGCACTGGGGCGGAGAGCGAAACACATCTCTCCCACCGGCTCACATGACACGACCGCAAACCGTTACCGCACACACACACGTCCACAGATGAGTGGCTCTCTAATGTGACCCCCCCCCCCTCCTGCGGTGAGCGCACTGGTCTCGGCACGTAACGAGCTGTGATCCAGCACCACCACCCGCACAACATGGACTACAGAGGAGGAGGATGGCAAATGCACCGCCAATGCATCTCTTGGTGCACCTCTTAAATATCCATAATACTCCAGAGTGGAGCAGCTGACAGGGTAATTGCTTGGAGAAGGGTTAATCGTGGCACGTGTGCAGCGCGGAGCGGGCTGATTGATAATGAGGGTAATGGAGATGGATGCTCAAGCGCGGACGGACGCATGCATGCACTCACATTCAACATGTTTCTAGCGCTCACTCTCTTCCTCATTCTCACCATCTCCCCCTCTCCCCCCCCCCCCACGGTCATCACAACCACCACCACCACCACCACCAACTCCCCCTGCTTACTAAATGAGGCTTGTAGATGCAAATCCAGGAATTTAAATGCCCTCTAAATTGGACTCTTCTCCAGCGCATTAAAACAAAAATCAACACTTATGTGTAGCCCTAGTCAAGCAGCACGGAGCACCGCTTCTCGGCTGGACCGGGATCCCCCCCACCCACCCACCCACCGATATGAAAGTCAACAGCCCGTGCGGTTGAAATCTCTCAAATACGGCACGCGCTGGGGCTCCTGGCAGCCCGTGCTGCCGCCGCCTCTACTGCTGCCTGCAGAGCGGGAGAGGATTAGGGGGGGGAGGGCGAGATGGTTCACGCTGGGCACATCTCACTCTCGCTCGTCCTGAGAGGCAGCTCAGTCGCTCACCGAAGGAGACTAACTCACTTAGCGCGTGCGCGAGCGCACACGCACACGCACACACACACACACACACACACACACACACACACACACACACACGCGCCTGCCTAAGACTACCAAGCAGCATGTTCAGGAAGACAAGCTGCATCCTGTCCTTGAGGAAAGGCTTATTATGCGCATAACATACGCATCAGATTATTGACTGTTCGCGATGAAATTGTCTCATAAAATAGAATGCGGCCATGATAAACGAGAGAATGCACAGAAAAACAGTCAAACAAAGCGGGGTTCACAGTGTGCAGGCCCGTGCAGTGGAATAAACACCCGCTTTAAAAGAGAGAGGTTTCCAAAGCTTGGCTGAGGAAACCACAAAACGAGCTCCTTGGCTGTGGCTTGGTGGCCAGAGGCCAAGCGCTGAATGTAGTCTTGCTTACCGGACTGAGCCCTGTGAGCGAAGCCTCGGGGGTGTGTGTGTGTGTGTGTGTGTGCAGTGGAGGAGGGGGAGCTCAGGTGTCAACTCACCAGTCTGGAAGATCCGCGCTGCGTCTCGTATCGCCGAGGTGACTAGAGAGAAGTGGCGGTACAGGGGGTACGACACTGCCCTCCTGCCGAACGACACCAAGACGTCTTGCAGCGAGTGGTAAGTCTGGGAAATCACACACGGAGACAGGACGTCACAAACAAACAACAAGGCACTTCACAACGGACTAAATGGATGGGGGGGGGGGGGGGGGTTGGGGCGACTGTAAACAAAGCCAGACAGCAACCCTCAACTTTCTAGCCTGTGTGCTGCTGGCTTCTCCTTCAGCCGAGAGAGCTGCCGCGCTCCTTTAATTGCAGCGATTTGCGCTCTAATTGCTTCTAACGACTTCCCTTTTATGGAGGGTAAATAGGAGAGGAACTTTTAAACACCTCTGGAATGGCAGTCTTAACTGCTGGCAGTCCTTAATCGCCCCCTCCAGTCCAGAGTCTCTCCCAGCCAGTGGGCAGAGAGGGAGGAAAAGAAAGAAGGATACAAAACAAATAAAAAAGACCTTTAAGAAAATTAGTTTTTCTGTCTCACCCCCCCCCCCCCCCCCCTCTCTCTTTTTCTCTCCGTCTTCCTGGTCGTTGTGTGTTGCTTGTTAATAGTGTGTGCAGAGTCATCCAAGCATGGCATCATGGTTCATGAGCTCCCTGTGGGCTATTAAAGCGTGGTGTGAAGAGGCTCTGGGGAAAAAAAAAAGGGTGATCTGTGCCTGGGAGTAAACAGCTGGCAACGGAAGAGAAAGACAATGGAGGAAAGAAAGCGTGTGTGAGAGCGAGCGAGAGAGAGAGAGAGAAAACAGACGGGGGGCTAGTTCTGAGGGGAAAAAGAGAGTGCAGGTTTTTTTTTGTGAATGAAAGATGAGAGCATGAAAGGTTAGAGTGAGTGGGAGGCTCTGGGATAGTAGAGACACAGAAGAGCAGAGCAGAGAGAGGGAGAGAGGGAGAGAGAGAGAGAGAGAGAGAGAGAGGGAGAGAGAGAGGAAGAAGGGCACAAAGCAAACACACAAAAGACAAAAAGGGGGAACTTCCTCCAGCAGAACTGTGAAAAAGTTCCTCTGGTCCAAAAGCGTCTATAGACAGGGACACTGACAGACATAGACAAAGAGCAGAGGAGATGGAGAAGGAGGGAGGGAAGAGCCCATCCTGTCAGTCAGAGATGAGGTGTGTGTGTGTGTGTGTGTGTGTGTGTGTGTGGGAGTGTGGGAGTGTGTGTGTGTGTGGGAGTGATGAGGGGAGGACGGGTGGGTGAGCGCCTTGCAGGCAGCTGGAGGATGTCATTACCACCTCCCCCATTATCACCATTACAGTAAAGTGCCAGCTCTCATGCCTGAACAGCGGCGTCCGATTACTGGCCCTCATTGTGCGATCTGCTGCGAAAATGCCAGGGATTAAGGGCTTGTGCTGCCCCGCCGTGTAAGCCAAGACACACGCACAGACACACACACACACACAGACACACACACACACACACACACACACACACACACAGACACAGACACAGACACAGACACACACACACACACACACACACACACACACAGAGACTGCAATCTATGCAGCTTTCTCTCTGACTCAGACACACACATAGAGGAACAATGTCTACAGAATTGAAAAAAAAAAGAACAAGCTGAGAGGCTGGCTAACAGTTGTTTCTTCCCCAGCCCCCAACCCCCCAACCTCCACCTCTACCTTCCTGTCGGGTGTGTGTGTGTGTGTGTGTGTGTGTGTGTGTGTGTGTGTGTGTGTGTGCATGCGTATGTGTGTGTGTGTGTGTGTGTGCATGCGTATGTGTGTGTGTGTGTGTGTGTGTGTGTGTGTGTGTGTGTATGTGTGTATGTGTGTGTGCATGCGTATGTGTGTGTGTGTGCATGCGTATGTGTGTATGTGTGTGTGTGTATGTGTGTGTGTGTGCATGCGTGTGTGTGTGTGTGTGTGTGTGTGTGTGTGTGTGTGCGTGTGTGTGTGTGTGTGCATGCGTATGTGTGTGTGTGTGTGTGTGTGTGTGTGTGTGTGTGTGTGCGCGTGTGTGCGTGTGTGCGTGTGTGCGTGTGTCTGGTGGGGGGGTTGTGGTGGAGTGGTGCACCTGCTCCAACTCATAGCCCCTGGCCTCTGCTTCATTACTCCAGCCCTGAGCAACACAGAACCGACACCACAAGTTAAGGCAGCAGGGGGAAACAGACACTCTCTAACCAGCAGGGCCACGTCCAGGAGACCATGAGATCTAGAAACCCCCACTAAATATAGGATCTGATCTGCCCCAGAGATGGAGAGGTAAAGCATCAACTGCCAAGTCAGACGCGACCGGGTCGATAGCGTCTTACAAGCTCACGGTGACTGGCTGAGACACAGTGAGCACAGGTCAATATTTGCAGACGTTTGAACTGCGGTCGGGGAGTTCAAGTGTGTGTGTGTGTGTGTGGGGGGGGGGGGGGGGGGACGGGACAGGATTGTGCAAGAGCAGTGAAGAACTCACTATGCAATAATGTATTGATCACGTATGTAAGTGTGTGTGTGTGTGTGTGGTCAACTCTCACATACCTCCAGCCAGCACAGGGTCCCGCTGAGCTTGCGGATATTCCAGGGAGACTCCACCTGCATGTAGGGGCCAGGGGTGGCCGAGAGAGAAGGAGGGTCAGGCCATCTGGGCTGTCATTCTCTGCAAGTGTCAAACTCTACACCTTGTCTTCACCCCCCCACACCCCCCCCAGATAAGACACACAAGCTTCCCCTGGGGGCATCCACTTTCAACAGTAAATATAGATTGGTGGGGGCAATATAGACTGTCTGGCTGGCTGGCTGTCTGACTGGCTGGCTGGCTGACTGGCTGGTTGACTGACTGGCTGGTTGACTTACTGACTGGTTGACTTACTGACTGACTGGCTTGTTGACTGACTGGCATCCACACTGTAAAGCCATTACATTATCAAGCTTCAGTATGGAGCTCATGACAGCATAAGGCCAGAGCTATGCAGGCAGGCAGGCAGGCAGGCAGGCAGGCAGGCAGGCAGGCAGGCAGGGCTGGAGCTAATGCCTTTATCAGCGCTCTGGGTGGAGGCCGGGCCCCTGAGCCCGTGTGTAATGGGGAGGAATGCGTCGCTCAGCGCGTGTGGGGTCACAGTCTGACCACAAGGCAGCTGCCTCCCTCTGTGATTTCAAACATTCGCCCCGGAGCCTGGCCAGAGAGGGAAGCACTGAGGAGAGCATTCCAGCCGGGGCTATTCTTGAGTAATTGCTGAATACTGCACGCACATACTTGCCAAAAAAGTACACACACTTCAGTCAGGTGACAGTGCAAATGTTATGTTTCCTATGCGGTTTCTGGGGCGCTTAAGAATTATAGCTCCCTTTTCTATTTAGATCCAGCCATTTTGACATTTTCCTAGACGAACTTCTGTTTCTTGCATTGCCTTCCCTACTTGGGTTGTTGACACAAAGTTGCCCCCATTCAAGCTCACATACTAGGTGATCTTGAGGTGAGGGTGAAAATCCACTCTCCCAGTGTGCAGCATTCCTTTGTGACTGTAAGCTAACTGACCTTATACAAACATCAACATCATGGATACCTGTTCAAAGTCTTAACACTATTTCATGCCTTCAACAGCTCTTTACAGTCCTGGCTCAAGCTCTACACACAGACAATGCTATTTTTACACCCTACAATAACAAACAATTATTCTCCCGTACATTTTGATATATATATATATAGGTACTGTGAGAGTTCAATGTCACGCTCAAAGTCCAGTCTTATGAGCCCACTGTAAGACAATATACACTGTAGTCCAGTGTAAGCCATTTGAGAGGAGTGTGAAGGGACTCACGCTGTGCTCTCCCTCCGTGACGCGGATCTCGTAGGCGTAGGCCAGGATGATGTCCACCAGGCTGAGCCACACGTGGTAGCGGGTCGACTTGTCCAGCAGGTACGAGCGGTTGGTGAACTTCCTCATCTGCTCCTTGTCCTCGTCCGAGAACTCTATTGCTGGGGGGAGAGAGAGAGAGAGTGGCAGGGGGGTGACGTTCAGTCCTCACAGATGCCTCATGGGACAGAAACAGTGCGAGTGGAGCCAGCCAGCCCATTTGTCATCCTCCTAACTGCTTTTTTATTTTTTTAGTTATACACAGGAAAATTATTGGTTGGGGACTTCCTGCAGCAGCCAAACTTCTTACTGTCATATGCAAGTGCTCATACCCAATAACAAAAACAATAACAACAACAAAACAACAGATGAACAAGAACAAGATGCCTTCGTGATCATTTTACAGGGCTTGTCAAGTGAGCACCCTCCTTCGTCAGTGTTTCATTGAATTAGGCCAGTGACACTTCCAGAAGGCTCAACAGTGGTGTCTGGCGTCCCCCTCCATACTCATGATGGGGTAGGACACATGTCAATACCAGCAACAACAGCAGCTTCACCTTAAGAGAGGTGAGAGGTCTGTTGTTACACGCTGATATCTTCTCTTTCTATCACTGACAATTTCACAACAGTTACAGAGAGAGAGAGAGAGAGAGAGAGAGAGAGAGAGAGAGAGAGAGAGAGAGAGAGAGAGAGAGAGAAAACACTATCATTAGATAGTGCATGCCAAGCTTGAGACTGACCAATGAAGCACAGGCAGAGAGGACAAAGGACGCTGGCTTGTGCTGTGACAGATATTTACCAAACATATTTAAACACGCACAAAGACTAGAGCGACTTTCACAAACGGGGTCGACTCAACCCAGCCAACTAATCCAGAAGAAGACGGTGCCAGTCGAGGGGAGTGCAGCGGAGCGGAATGCCAACTGTGACAGCCGCAAAGCTCGGACCCAGACCCGTTTGAGAAAAAAAAGAAAAAAGAAAAGAAAACCCAAAACAGGCAAGGGCCTGTGCTGGAGAGCGCTGGAGTCAGCAGATCTCCTCGGTGGGTCTTGGAGCAGAGCAGAGCAGCTGAAAGTGATCCTGCTCCTCTGCAGCCTGCAAGCCCCGATACAGAGCCCCCGATGTGCATGGGGCGCTGTTCTGGGGGCTAGAATACACTCGCTCTCTTTCTCTCTCTCACACTCACACACACACACACACACACACACACACACACACACACACACACACACACACACACACACACACACACACACACACAACAGCAGCAGCAGTTTCCAATGATAGTCTTGGCCAACAGTGAGAGCCTTGGCTGTGCTGAGAAGTGGATTCCTGCCGCATGACGGCAAGCTCCAGATCCCTCTGCTCTTTACCTGGGTCCCTCACTGCCACAGCTGCACGAGATGGAGCCCAGCGGAGCAACACACACACGCACACACACACACACACACACACGCACACACACAAAGCTCCTCCATACTGCACTGCACCCCCCCCACACACACACACACCTCCCAGGAGAAGGCAGCCATGAGTCTGGGGAGAGCCTGCGCCCCACTGGCCCATATCCAGCTCTTCAACACAGAGCATGAAAACAGACTGAGTCCATTTTAGTGGGGAGGGGGGGGGGGGAGGCCACAGACCCCCCCTCTCTCCCTCTCGCTCTCTCCCTCTCCCTCTCGCTCTCTCCCTCTCGCTTTCTCTCTCACTGAACAGTGAGGGCGGCTGTGTGGGGTTGGGTTGGATGGCTCGGACGTATTGCTGGCACAGCTGTGAGGTGAAACGGACAAACGCCGTAAATCAGGCTCAGCGTCTAGGCTGGCCTCTCAGTCCCCGCTGCGCAGAGTAATGACAGAGAGAGACACACAGACTTCATATGTGCAGAAAGAGGCACAGAAACACCACTATGTAGATATACATATAAGTGCACACGTATCTCTCTCTCGCTCATATATATATGTATGTATATACACACACACACACACACACTCTGTGTGTATATATATATATGTGTGTGTGTGTGTGTGTGTGTGTGGTGTGTGTGTGTGTGTGTGTGTGTGTGTGTGTGTGTGTGTGTGTGTGTGTGTGTATGTATATATACACATACATACACACAGACTTCATATGTACAGAAAGAGCCAGAGGGAAACATGACTCTGTAGATGAACATATACGTATGCATTTATAAATACACACAAACTACGTATGTATTAATAGGGAGCGAGTGAGAGAAACAAACATGAGTCTATAGATAAACATATACGAATACAAATCCCAACAGAGCAAGAGAAACTGCCAAGACAGAGACAGAGACAGAGTCTGTGCCCGGGGAGGGGAGGAGAGGGGAGGAGAGGGGAGGAGAGGAGAGGGGAGGAGAGGGGAGGAGAGGAGAGGAGAGGAGAGGGAGGAGAGGAGAGGAGAGGAGAGGAGAGGAGAGGAGAGGAGGAGAGGAGAGGAGAGGAGAGGAGAGGGGAGGAGGAGAGGAGAGGAGAGGAGAGGAGAGGGGGGAAGGGGAGGAGAGGAGAGGGGAGGAGCGGAGGAGAGGGGAGGAGAGGGGAGGAGAGGAGAGGGGAAAGACTGAAGAAAGGAGAAGAGAGCAGGCAAGAGAACCAGTGAGATTGAGTCATCTCCCCATCCATCACGGCGCTGAAGTTTACTGAAGGACTTGACAGTTTGAGAATGCTGCAGGCACGCTCGGATCCGGGCACCAGTGAAACCACTTTTATAACTTATTCAGCGTGAGGCATCTCGGGGTGTGTGTGTGTGTTGCCCCCGGATAACCCTGCCAGCAGCAGCAGCAGCAGCAGCAGCAGCAGCAGCACTGAAAGCAGCATACGCTTAAGGCTCCATCCTTCAGCTCTAGTCCTCCCTGAACGTCCACATCCGGGGCTGGACCTCTGCTGCACACTGGCCTCCACACATGGCTCATGGAAGAGATGACATCTGTCCACTCAGCGGTTAATTACAAACCAAACTGAAAAATGGAGAAAGGCTGCCTAATCTGGAAACAATCATGTGCAATGCGTTTGAACGTGGCCAACTAGAGCCCCCAGCCAGCTCTGACAATGGCCGCTAGTCAGATCGGTGATGGCTGGGAAATGAGTCGACGCAACACAGCCATGTGGAGGCGAAGATTACGTCAGCGTGTTTTAAGTCGAGCGAGCGAACGATGAGACTGGGTTATTCCGTGGTTAAACAGAAGGCCTCTGATGACTCACTTATTATGAATCTGCACTAATCCCTCAGCTTTCCAGAATGTTTACAAAGATCAGATTTGTTGTAAAACTACGTCTGACAGAAGATTCTGAAAATCTGTCTTCACATTGTCATTTCTCAACTGCGACACGCCACCTATTAACAATAAGTACCACTTATTGTGTTCAAATTCAGCCTGCAAAAACAATTTATAACACCAACCTGCATAGCATTTTAGCGGTCGAGCCTACAGCTTAGTGCCATGCTACCACTTCTGGGGAAAGCTGCAGTAACAGTCGTCATATTCAAGCTTTGGAAGTAAAGACCGGGTCAGAAAGAGGCAGCAGAGAGCAACACACATTTCGAGGCAGAACAACTTCTAGCAAGTTTCAGTGGTAACTCATCCCCGACTCAGACTATACACAATATTATAGTACAATGCACATCAATTCCTGCAACACACTGAGTATATACTGTACGTGTTCTTACTATTAGTATGTACATAATACCAAATTGAAGTACAATGTAACTGGGGCCAAGACGGAATACTTGGGAAAGGGGTGATTGCAATGGTTTTAGTGTATGATCAGTCAAAAAACAGGCTTTAATCTGGCAGTGATGCGCATCAAGGGAGATAGACAGAGGTTTCACTCAAAAGCTTCACCTATGTCTCATCTGGTCAGCCATTGTAACGTTTCAGTTTAAATATCCTACATAGCATAAGGGGTGTCACCCCATAGCCCCATCCCTCCTTAAATATGTATCAGTCTACTACCTCTCTAATACAAATGTCTCAGAAGCCTGTATTCATAAAGAATACAAAGACACTTTGATATGACCAAGAGAGGAGAGGTGGTGAAAACAGTCAATCACACCTCTCTCAGGTCATTGGATATAAAAGGACATTTAACCAGAAACTCTTACATTTTAGTCAAATTAAAAAGCAACAAATACAAATGAATATAAGATTCATTGGATTATTGATTATTGCCTATCATTATTAACTCTGATCCTTAATTCAGATTTTTCAACTCCTTCAGGGGCAACACTTCCACCTTAAAGTATTAACAATGTCAAAGCTTTATGGGTGGTTTAAGGTTAAGAGCATGGCCGCTGCATTAGGGCAAAGCTCAGTGTACTAAGGTATGAGAGTGATCAGGGATAAGCTCAGTGTAATAAGGTAAGATTGTGATCAAGGTTAAGCTCAGTCTACTAAGGTACGAGAGTTCGAGTGTGTACTAAGCTCATTGTATGGAGGTTGAGAGCGACTGAGAAGTGGACAAGAATAGAGGCCGATACGCACAGCACAGAGATCCAAACATCACCCAGACTGAGACTTAGACTGAAGCCTAAGAAAAGCCCTGAGTATGAACAAGACGGATGAAGGCAGGTGGAGAGGGAGAGGGAGAAATAGAGTGAGAGGGCGGAAGAGAAAGAAAGAGAGAAGGAAAGGGAGAAAAAGAGACAGAAACTGACAAGCGAGTCTTCAAAATATTGCGTGGGTTAGTATCCCAGTGCTTTAAGTGTCATTAAATAGCTCAGTCTATGTCTGTGTCCAATATCTAGAGCATAGGCTGACAGGAATACTAAGGAGCTGCAGTTCACAGGATTAAGGGAGAGCTGTGTCAGTGACCGTGGTTACATGGATTCGAATAACTGCCTTAGTCGGACTGAAATCGCATTATCCGTTTCATGTAAGCACCTTAGTCGGATCGTAGTCGGACCGCACATAGTCGGACTAACACCCCTGGATAACTCGATCCGATCCAGTTGATAGTTCGACTATTGCGGCATGTAACGGTGAATTGGATAAGGAACTGGACTTTGCGTCTTTGCGCATGCTCCCTCTCTCCCTGCCAGGTCGTGACCCGGAAGACGAAAGAGGGATAAGTTGTCTCAACTGTTCATACTAATGACACGGTTTTTTATGAATATCCTGCAGACTGTCTCACAAGCTTATTCTTGTTGATTATGAACAAACATAACAGAAGAGGTCCGAAGATATGAGCACCTTTACAACCCCTCCTTAAACACGTATAAGGACGTTCCACATTTTATTTGCTTAAAACAACAGCAGTACTGTCAAATCAGCTGTCACTCGGCTATTACCTGACCAAGGTTCCATGGCAATGTTCCAAAGCCCATTTTTCCGACAGCCCGCTGTTCCGAAATTGTGAGTACAGCAACGTGAACCACTATTGCCCACATGCACATCCCAATGAATCACACAATCATAAACATAAAAATGCCTTTATTTCACAAGCATTAACTTGAATTCAGAATATTATTATACACATGCATTTGCATCGCGATGATACAAAAATGTTTGTATGATTGCCAACGCATGCATGCTTTGTCAGTGCTTGACAAGATCTGCGTAATGTCCTGCGACAATCTGCCGGTGATTTCCTTCGCATGAGTGGTAGCCTACCCCATATTCAAAACCA
Source organism: Clupea harengus (assembly GCF_900700415.2). Lineage (NCBI taxonomy): Eukaryota > Metazoa > Chordata > Actinopteri > Clupeiformes > Clupeidae > Clupea > Clupea harengus. The sequence continues at coordinate 1,199,278 of NC_045156.1, forward strand.
GAGTAGGCTAAGTTAACAAATATTGCCTAGGAAAAGTTATATGCGTGATAGCCCGGTGAGCGTCTCCGCTCTGCTGTGCAAACGAAATGCTTTGAGTGTTTTGTGCCACTTAAAATATTTCAAAATTTTGCCAGGGGGACTATTTTTCGGAATATTGAGATTTCGGAATATCGGGCTTTCGGAACACTGGGCCGTCTCCCCTGACCAATACCTGTCAAACTTGGTGATACTATTCACAACTAATTTGTCCTTCATTTTATCAAATATGATTAAATTTGGTATTGTGCCCGCGAGGCACGCGTGAGTTTAGTTGTGTTCAGTTATCTGGCGCTGAAAAAACACACGAATAAGTACTGTTAAATCAGAAAGCAAATCAGCTGTCACTCGGCTATTACCTGACCAATACCTATCAAACTCGGTGATACTATTCACAACTAATATGTCCTTCATTCTATCAAATATGATGAAATTTGGTATTGTGCCCGCGAGGCACGCGTGACTTTAGTTGTGTTCAGTTATCTGGCGCTGAAAAAAACACGAATTAGTACTGTCAAATCAGAAAGCAAATCAGCTGTCACTCGGCTATTACCTGACCAATACCTATCAAACTCGGTGATACTATTCACAACTAATATGTCCTTCATTCTATCAAATATGATGAAATTTGGTATTGTGGCCGCGAGGCACGCGTGACTTTAGTTGTGTTCAGTTATCTGGCGCTGAAAAAAAACACGAATTAGTACTGTCAAATCAGAAAGCAAATCAGCTGTCACTCGGCTATTACCTGACCAATACCTATCAAACTCGGTGATACTATTCACAACTAATATGTCCTTCATTCTATCAAATATGATAAAATTTGGTATTGTGGCCGCGAGGCACGCGTGACTTTAGTTGTGTTCAGTTATTTGGCGCTGCCCTCTAAAGACAGAGACGTGACAGGTGGATCGAGATATTTTCCCGTAAATACCTTTACCTAAATACCTTTATAGACAACATCGATCATACACTCCCATTGCACTCAAACAACCACACTCAAACGAGGAGATATTGTATCAATTAGCCTATTATGTATTGTATTAATTGCACAGAGTTCCAGTGGCGCATGCAGCCGTACGCACTGTGCGTACCTTCTGCTACGCGAGAAGAAGAAAAATATATCATGAACGCATATATGTATCTGCATCGTCAACGCTGGGCATTAGTTGTCTGCACTCCGATTTTATAGTTTCCCCATTTTAATAAATGTATTAAAATGGGGAAACTATAAAATCGGATAATAAATGTATTAAAATGGGGAAACTATAAAATCGGAGTACAGACAACTATTGCCCAGCGTTGACGATGCAGATGCAGATACAGAGCTGGAAACAGCTAAATGAGTTACGCAGTGAACTTTATCAAGCCCTGGAAAGTTCGGCAAATTTCTAGCCAAACATTCATTGCGTCCTGAAGGTCTTGTATCTATCTACAAAAAGACTGACTGGACTTGCTCTCATGAATATTCACACAGATTTGGAAATCGACAGCGAAGAAGTACTAAAACAATTTGATGCAACTGGCAGAAGGGCAATGCGTTTAGGCTGTAACCCATTATTTGCGCGCGTGTGTGAATGTGCGTGCGTTTCTCTCGTCTTTTATCTTTCACCTTTGAATAATGTAACTTATAAACACATCGGCCTGGCAGAAACAAACAAACAAACAAACAAACAACCCAAGAGGCAACACGCATTTCTGGACCGATGAACAGACGCGATTCATGCTCAATCAACTGTTGTTGTTATTGGTAGTGGTGAAGAGGTCAAGCGGAAAGGGCTGTATCACCACTAGTTGTAATAAAAACAGCGCCACCTATCGTATCGGATATGACATGCTTTCGGCCAATGATTCGATTTATTCACTGCCATGTATATTGGGATAATAGCACCTACCCTCGAAAGAAAGCATAGTCCGACTAAGCAAAGATTCGAATTATACCATCATGTAAACACACTGAGTGACTGCATGAGTATGCAAACGACAGATGTGTGCGCGTGAATGACAGGGAGAGGGAGAGACAAAGAGAGAGCTGGATATGTGCAGCTATGACAAGGAGCTACTTTAGTGTGTGTTTGTGTGTGTGTGTGTGTGTGTCACTGAATGTGTGAATTACGTATTCAAAAGTGGTCCTTTTTTTGTGTATATGAGACCATAAGAAAGGGAGAGAGAGCAAGAGAGAGAGAAAGAGAGAGATGGACAGAGAAAGGCAGAGAGACAACCAAAGTAAGAGGCCGTGAGAAAGGGAGAGAGAAAGAGGAAGGAAGGACATGTCAAAATGTGTGAAAGAGATGTGTGTGTGTGCGTGTGTGAGAAAGTGTGTGTGTTTGACTGACAGCTGGTTGTCAGAAGCTAAGAGCTCGGCTCAGCAGCGAGACAGGTTCCTGGAGATCATCAGCATGGAACCCCTCCTGTGATAATCACCCTATCTGTTTAATCTACACCCGCCTCTCCCCTACCTTCCTCTACCACACACAAACACACACAAGCCTGGGCAGCGTGTTTCTGGTGTTTTGGCTTCCTCTTACACGCTCTCTCACGCTCACTCTCTCCGTCACCAGGGCGCAGGGGAATTAGCTAGAGTGTTAAAGAGAGAAGGGTCGGTGCAATTGAATTGGCTCTCAGCAGCAGCAGTGCGGCGTTAAGCCTTTATCACGCTCATCTCATCTCGTCTCATCTCGTCTCGTCTCTGTGGGAGCGACAGACAGCCTGAGGGGCCCTTCAGCCAACGAACTGTGCGACCGTGTTTTGTAAGTGCGTCAGATCGCCACATTGATTTCAGATGCCCTCCCGACGACTGGCAGGTGGGGGGGGGGGGGATTGGGGGAGGGGTGGGCTGGGCTGGGCTGGGGGACTTGGAGGCGATCGCGGACCATGGCTCGAGGAGAGACACGGGGGTGTGGAGATGACTGACTATCCCTGACTATGGAGTGTTCCGACATTCGCCGGTCAGCGGTTGCGAAATGGAGTAATCTCTCCCTAGAGTTAAGGGCTGTTGCTGGACGGGGATGAGTGGGATTCAAACATGCCGACTTGCCTCAACACCGGCCCGAGCTCCCAGAGATCCCTTGCAAGACTTCACATTTTTGGTAATCGAGTCGAGACAAAAGTTTTTCTTTTTTTTTTGTGCTTGCAAGTCTCTTTAAATATTTCCACCACCTGCTGGTAAATGCTGGTAGCGCAGCATGCCTCCACAATACCCAGACATGGAAAAACCAGTCATGGACCCACCAGTGAATCCCAACGTTTCACAGTGTCTATTTTTTCTAAGCATGATTGAAAAAAAAAAAAAAAGAATTATCAATCCAAAATTGCCAGAAGTCAAGTTGAATGACAATCCCACAGATGGGGGGACGGGGAGTGAGAACCGCTTAGCCACTGAAGCAATCGGGGAAAACATACAAATTATCTTGTTAATGAAAACATATGTGGTTTATCTCTGTAAGTGTACACTAATTCAGTTATACAAATTAGAGGTTAGACCTTATTTTGTTGAGGGATGTTAGTCCATGACCACATTTAAAAAGTCCTTAGTGATATCTCTGTCTTTCACACACACACACACACACACACACACACACACGCATGCACACACACACTCAGTTTCTCTCTGTGCCAAAGCGCACACACACATTATTCATCTCCACCCTTTTCCCTCTCCCTCACACACAATCAAACACCCCCACACACACACACACACCCTCTCTCTCTGGCTCCCTCTCTCTTACACACACATCCTATCTCCCTCCCTGGCCTTCTCCCTCTCTCCCCTGCTCCCTCTCTTTCTGAAAGCTGATTTATGCTTCGATCAGAAAATGCATTAGCCACATTCTGAGCATGTCTCTGGCTCCTCAGGCCCAAACTGGTGTGAGATGACGGACACGTTATTCTCCAAATTCAAACCCACCCAAACTCCACCCAGTGAGGTATTAGGATGGCAGCCAAGTGTTGAAAGAGGTTGGTGGCATGACAGGGTCTGCTTAGCTCCTTGAATTGCATAATTATAGTCCACTTCTATGCTTCCATAAGTCACTGATCCTTTCGCTCAGGAATGAGGGGTTTTCTCATTTTGATATATTTGTAGAAGCTTATTTTCAATACGGTTGTTTTCAACCACCAGTGGCTGAATGTTAAACTATTTTCTATAAAAACCATCATCTCAGCCATAATTATCACAATTTTGCCCAATAATGGTAAATTAAATGTTTACTGTTAGCATATTGTAATGTTAGCACATAGGTTTAAATTGTTCAGGTTTGGGCTTCCGGCTGACGTTCGACATGTGAGGCTGTGAAGTCCAGAGCTCTAAATTGTTCAGGTTTGAATGAAATTTGACTGGTAGAGCTGATGGGAGGGCATTCAAAACCTATACAGATAAACAGACCCATTTCCGCTTAGGTTACGGAACAATGGAGATATTTGCTTTAGTTTTTGTATGGAAGAGGCTGAAAGAGACAGAGAGGTGGCTTAGAGCTGAGCATGTAGATGGCCATTAGTCCCACCTTACATTTCAGATCAATATTTCAGTCTTGGAAGTCTTGGAAAGGCAGCAAGCCCCTATCCCAGTTCATGAACAGCCCCACTACATGTAGAGTAAATGCACAACTTCTGTGGAGACTGGGCAGATGAGCTCTGTCAGTAGGTTTGGATGAAACATAACTTTGGTACAGGCTTATTTTAAGGCTTTTTAAACACATACACGTCCAGACCCCACCTCACTCTCTCTGTCTGTCTGTCTGTCTGTCTCTCCTACTCTCTCTCTCACACAGACACAGACACATACACAGACACAGACACAGACACAGACAGACACAGAGACAGAGACAGAGACAGAGACAGAGACAGAGACAGACACAGACACACAGAGCTGCCAGCACAGGGACAGTGGGCTGCTGGCTCGAAGAGCTGCTTTGATGGGAGTGAGTGAGGCCAGAGCCAAATGAAGGGTGGGGTTGGTAGTAGTGGTGGTGGTGGTGGGGGAGCGGCATAATTAGCAAATGAGACCACTGTGTCCATGGCAACACAATGGCAACAGAAAGGAAGGAAGAAATGTGCTCACGTGCAGGGCTGTTCTGGGACTGCTCCGGACTCCACCACGGCCGGAACCTCAGAAGGCTCTGGATCACCTCGTCCTCAAACAGGTCGGCCCTGGAGGGTCGTGTGTGTGTGTGTGTGTGTGTGTGTGTGGGGGGGGGGGGGGGGTTGAGGCAACAGCAATAAGAAACCCACTCACCTCCAGGAGGCTACATGCTTAAACTCTACTCCTCGTCTCCCATCTCTCATGCAGACCAATTAAATCATTTAATTCAATTTCTACTTAAGACTCACAGGTAATGGTCTGGGTCGAACTTGTTGTGTTCCGCTGCTTGTCGGCCGCTTCTCCTCGCCGCTGGCAGTGCGCTGTCTGGGTCTTTCACATCAATGACGTCGCTCAGCTCCTCCTGAGTGAAAGACTGAATAAATATTCTCCGCCGTTCCTAATCTCTGCGACCTTGTCTAAGGGTTTCAAAGCAGTTCGAAGCAGACTGCGGATCGGTCTACTTCAAACTTTAATACTGGGATAATAAAGCCAGCCTTGGCTTACCACAATGGCATCATAAATAACCCAGCTATGGCGTTTCAGCCACATCAGTGTTCGAGAGTACAAAGGCAGTACGTAGCAAACAAGACAGCCTTCCACTGGGGCTGTCTGGGCCCTGATAGTGCTCAGTGTCTGCGTTGTGTCACTAATACTGCAAGTGACACCAGTTTGCCGTGAGCCATTCTGTTCCTGGACGCACACAGAACGGAGCAGACAATTGAGACGTTTTAAGACTCTCTCAGCACAGTACAGTTCTGGAGCATTCTGGTTCCAGTTTATCAGTGCGCATCAAAAATGTATGACACCCGCTGGAAGGGGTCATTCAGTATAATGCTTTAACAACGCCTCCATAGGGTCTCTTGAACCCCTGGAGGGGATCGCACACATAAATGCATACAATAACCTGAACTATGACCTCTGCCTCCCAGGGGCTCTGAGCTGCTTTAAGCATAGATGTGAGCGTAGATTTGAGCTCCCTACAGTAAGAAGACTAATGAAGAGACGTAATTATTTCGTCGTATTACATCAGGTTTCCACCAATCCAAACTTTTTTCCAGATAATAAACTGCTCGGCGTAGATCAAGGCATGCTTAGCAGCACATCAGATGGTATTAATTAACCAAAAGCCATAATCCTCCCCTTTTTTGCAATTTGTGTCATCTGGCATCAATAACAAGCACTTTCTATGGGCAGAAAAAAAAAGTCCTTGATTGAAAACAACTGTGGGAAAAAGACAGAGAATGTGTGCTCCATGAGCAGCGCCCCTTAGCCAGCCCGAGTGAGGGCGTACCTGTAGCCTGGAGAACACTCCGGACCTCAGGCTGCCAAAGCCGTACTTCTGCAGCTGCTTCAGCTCCTCCTCAGAGCTCTCAGTGTACATTGTCTGCTCCACCTGCCAATCAAACTCTTCCTCCTCCTCCTCCTCTCCCTCCTGCTCCTCCTCTTCCAGGTCAGCACCTGCGCTCCCTGCGCACGGCTCTGTTTTCAGAGCAAAGGCAAGGAGGAAAGGGTGAGGAGAAAAGGAGGAGGATCAGAAAACATATGCCACAGAAAAGGAGTGTTTGAGTGACACACACACACACACACACACACACACACACACCTAAATGCACTGCGTTTTGGATGCCAGTATGAGTGCATATCTGGCCGTTCACGTACCCATATCCTCCACCAGGGGCTTGGCAGAGCGGGAGCCCTTGGGTGCCAGGAGGCTGGTCAGCATCTGCAGTCCCTCAAAGTGTTGGCCTGGCGTCTCCTTGGGCACCCGCAGCGTGAACACACCTGGAACAGACAGGGCCACAGCGGGCCCTGCTCTTTGAGATGCTGTTTGGAGACTTAAAGCATACACTGAGGTGCCATTTCATTAGAGGCTCATCTCAACAGGGTCTTGACTCGTCCTGTTTGCGGTCTCTGTTTCAGTTTCCCAGCATGCACGCAGGTTACTTCCCCGTCACGTTGATCAGCTAGTGCCTCGGAGGGTGTTTTTTGTCATTGAAAGTAAACAGTTATGTCCCCAGTAGCCAGGCATGCTAGCACATGTGTGAAATGAAAGATGTAATTATGGCTTGATGCATGCACAATTACGTTTAATTAATCAATCCGCGGGCCAACACTAATGCTTGTGGTGAGACTGCTTGTATTTATGCGTTTGCCAAAATAGCTGTTGAAAAATGAGCACAAAAACAAAACACGACACAAAAGAACATTCTTTGCTTAAGTCTGCCAGGGAAAAACCATTTCATATTCTCATGCATTTTAAACACCTAATAAAAATTTCAACACTCTGCCTGAGTATTCACCTTAAAAATGCATTATGTCGTTAATTACGTTGGCCGACTGCCCTGGAAAGACATCTCAATGATTTGTAATTACAAGTGTAAACTCACTCAGTGATTAGGGGGGTGTCATTACCAGCTGCTAGTGAATCACTTACAGGCCACGCACGCGTGCCACAGAAGGAAGTGGCAGACATAGGGGCAATGGTGTCAGGTTAAATATGCCACACGTCTTATAATTAAGACCGGTAATTGACAACTCATTAAAAGAGCTGCCACATCAGATGGCAAGGAGATTAGAGTAACGGACCCATTTGCATTCGACACTTTTATTTAGCGATTCGTAAGTGTCGTGCGAAGATGAGAGCAACACATAGCAGTGGTAACGACGTAGGCGGTAAGAGAAGGAGGAAAACAACAGCAGCGGACAACATCATTCCTATGGAAACGAAAAGGGTATGAGTGTCAAAAAGCATAAACAAGGCTTGGAGGAGAGGGCTTGTAAAAACACTGATGAGCCAAATGGGCAATAAATCTGGAGGCACTGTCTGTAATTGAGCCGCCTGCCTGTGTTTCAGCGGGTGTGAAGGAGACACCGGGGATCAATCAATTGGGCCTCGTGTGCAACACGGCCAGCACGTCTCAAGGACCTGCTGCTGCGTGCGGACTGTAACATATCCAGCGCTTCCAGATCAGTGCAGGGAATCAACGCCTTGGATTTAAGCTTCTTTACTAGCTAGCACGCAGAATTGAGTCCAGAGCGGGACTGTGCTTCTAACAACGCAAGTTGGGTCATTCCATGCCAAATCACCTAGAGGCAGACAATTTGATTTATTCACGGTAAATGTGCAAAAACTTAAAACTGCCCACCCGTTAAAAATGTTTAAAGTGGGGCCCAAGGCCGGAGACGGTGTGATTTTCCTCAGAGCCTCATACAAAACAATCACATACACAAAATGACTTTGATTGTGGGGTTATAAGCTTACAAGTGATTTTTAAGTTTTTTGTTGTACAATAACATTAACTTCATGGCTCTAGGTGATTTGACATGGACTGGCCCGGTTACATACCAGTATGCATGCGATATGCACTATATATAGGCCTATGCCTTTATATATGTGTGACAGGGAACGAGACAGTTAAGTTAGAAGTGTTTGAACAAATCCAACAGCACGTGAAGGTGGAGCTCTAAGAAGCAGTGTTGATTTGCAAAGAAAAGCAACGTTAAATGCACTTGTCAAGCTGTGGTAGGCTTTCAGGGAAACCCCCCCTTGAGGCAAACATCACTGTAGTATGATGACATGATCAGCAGCAGCAAAAACATCACACAATGGAGGCTGATAAGATGTTATTACCTTTCTCAATATCGAATGATGCTTTTTCTCTTCCATCCTCTACTATTCTTCCAGGTAAGGTCAACCTTTAGAGGGTTAGATGCAAATATACATATATAAATGTGTGTAACTGTCAATATCTTCAAATAAAACAACAGAATACAGTTAGCACATCACAGAGTAACTGGGTCATTCCATGTGAAATCAACCAGTGCCTTCCGCTTGACCCTCTCAGATTTCCCTTTGTTCACTATTATGTGTCACTATTATTATTCACTATTATGTGCCCAAACATCTGAAAGGAAGGTCTGCAAAATTATACCTCCATATTTCAAGTATTTCTATGAAAATGTTGCCTCGGAGTAACCTACCGCCTATTTTTAGAAAAGGGGTTGTGCGCCGTTTTGACAACTTCAGACTGTTATCTCAGTAACCACTGGAGATACAAGCCTAATTTATGTCATGCAAGCAGTCCAGGTTATTTACAGTGTCATCCATCAGACACCTGCCATCTGTCATGGCGGTCATGTGATGGCCAATCTTTACGACCCTCCTGGAGGGACAGCAGGAGGAGCAAATCCATCTCTTTTACGGTCTCCTCAGGACACGACCAAAGTTGACAAAAATCCAAATGTCACTAACTTCAGGAGCTAAAACGGTCTTTTGGGTGTGACAGGCCTGAAATATACATAATAAACAAATACACTGGCTGGACACCTAAATAATCAACTACCGATGACCCTCCAACGTGTTTTAAATACACATGAAACTTGTCGACATTAAAGGTGCAATCAGAGTTAAAAGGCCACACTCCCATACCTAAGGAAGTACGGCTTAGCGTAGATCTTGAAGTCCTCTCCATCAATGTAGAGGTCAAATTCTGACGTCCTGGTGTAGGGGACGCGGATCATTAGAGTAAGGAAGTCTGAATCCTGACTCAGCTCAAACGCTGGGGTTAGCATGATGCTGTTGGATCACTTAGAGGAGCAAATCTGTCAATGAAATAAATACAAATAAATTGTTTTGTGGGTTCCAGACCCCCCCCCCCCCGTCCCACATATTTTGATTGTAATCCATTTGCACTTGTGTTTAATGCATTTATTTAACTTGCTCAACATTTGTTTAGCAAAATTGAACAAATGTGCACAGCAATAAAATGTCCCAAACATAAACGAAAGCCTAAAACTATCATTCCAGACATGTCTTATATGACTTGTGCCAACAACTCCACCTTGTGGTAAGATGGATATTTTCTACACTGCAGTGTGCATATTGTCAACATGACACATTTAGCTAGCCAGCTAACTTATTGACATTACAAGCAGAACAGTACAGTTCCATATCTTCCAAAAAAGACTTGTTGTTTGGAAGACACTTTGTTTGATCTAACCTGGTTTTACAGTAGTTTGACTTAAACAGGCATTACTAGTCTAACTTACAATTATCCTCTCAGACAAACTAACTTAATGTTACAGGTAGCAACGCGTTGTGGTTTATCTACAAACACCAATGTACTAAATCACTGAAATCCCAATAGATTAGTTATCGGTCATTTCATAGCAATAGCATTCATCATGAAAGGATTATTTTAGTCAAAGTTAACATTAAACTGGCTATGGTTAACACAAGCTAATCGCTATCGTAAACAGTATTTGAAGTCCATACCTAAAGGACAATGTTGGAAAGGGATTGCCGAGTCAAATTGTCTATTTCAATGCCCGTAGTCCCATTAAATTCTGTCATCTTACTCTCAAACTTCCAAAAACAGGCACATAAAACAGCAAAACATGTACAACGTGGTTCCAGCTCTCTGCTGAGCACATTTCCCAGATATGACCAGGCGTTACCGTAATATACCATTTACATTTATTTTCCAACATTTGGATTGTGGCACGCGCCACCTAGTGTATTGGTGGAAGAACATACACACGCTTGAGCCATTGCCCTCCCCATCTCGGAGTAGGTTAGTCCTGTCATTCTCTGTGTTTCTTTGACGGAGCAGTGGACTAAAAAAATGTTTTGTTTAATTTAACTTTTAAAATGATCTAACCTTGACCCTGTCAGTGACATCAGCCTTTGAGAGTTTGATGAACAAAAAGTCTGTAACTGTAGCCAGATGATGTCATGTCAGAGATGTTCTTAAAGGGGGAAATTGCGCCTTCCTCCGAAGATTGAAATCTCCTCTTTTAGAACATCTCTGGCTATGCACTGTACCTTTGAAAGCGAATGGCCTCCTTTGGATTGAAAAGGTTTTGATGCCGCCATTATTTCAACCTATAGCAACAGCGATGATTTACAAATTATAAAAAATCTTGTAAATACTGAGAACCTGTCTAAATGTTGTATTTAAAAAGGTTCATGCAATCTTGAGGCTTTCATGGTCAGAGAGCTTACAGTGGAACAGATGCATGTGATGCAATGAAAAGGGCTGCACACTGCAAGTGGTTTCAGCATGACTGGCATGTTGCCCTGGCCTCAATACCTTTCAGATATGCTAGATACATGGATATTCCTTTTCGAAACAGTAATCTGTCCGTAAACCACCGCGAGAAAAATATACTGATTGTGTAATGAACTTACATGTTTTATGTTCACATTTCTTTCAATACAACATCTTTTCGTCTTGACTTGATACCCTGTCTGACCTGTACCTGACCTGTTTCTCATGATTTTTGGGTTATTCGGCAAGGCAATTTTAGTGTCACAAGCCTGTATTCACCGGACACACAAGAAAGGTATAATATATACATGTTTGTCAGTACGTGTGATCCCTTAAAACCAAACCTTTGACTTTAGAGTTATTGGAAACCAGTTGAGTTTAACAGAATACCTATACAGAGATGATTCTTCCATATCGTTTGGCAGTCAATACAACACCAACCTAAACCAATCATCATAATAATCACCATCAACTAGGGTAAGAGGCCAGTGTGGTTATGTAATAACCTGTTACAGGATGAATGTAATGAAATGAGTTGTAATGGAAGTAGGGATGAGAATCGAGAACCGGTTCTTTTTTAGAACCGGTTCCTAGTGAACCGATTGTTTGGAATCGTCAGCCAAATTCTTTAACGGTTCTGCTATCGGTCCTTTGTGGCGTTGCGCATGCGCAAACTTTTTTAAGTTTCTTCTTCAGACTGCAGCAAACATGGCAACTAGGCAGAAGCGTTCTAAAGTTTGGCTCTATTTCACACGACAAAAATGACACCTACGCCACTTGTAACCTGTGTAAAAAGTCTATTTCGTCGAAGGGAGGAAATACAACAAATATGAATAAGCATTTGAAAACACAGCATGGAATTAAATTACAGGAATGTCATGTCTTCGATGCATGCAGCAGCTCATAGTCTAGTAGCCAACTAGGTGAACCCGGAAATGTTGAGTACACCAAAGTTTTTTTGCAGAATGTGAAGTATGGGTCCCCAGCCGGATGCTAATTTGCATATGTTGAGCAATTTGCATAATTTGCATAATTAGCATCATTAGCTTAATCACCAATTTGACCACATATTTTGCCCTGTATGGCCAATTCCTACAATATTGGAGTCTTTTTATAGGTTTTAGAGGATGCTGAATTTAATTCATACATATGCAAATTAGCATCAAATAACGTCTCTCGTCCAATCAGAAACAGCCAAATAATTCAATAGAACCCAATTGTTTTATAATAGCAAACGTTCGCGTTTTCGTGTCAACCCATTATTAAACTGAGCATATCGTCTTTTAATCCATTATTAAACTTAGCATATAGCTACGCTAGCTTGGCTATAGAATCTTCCATTTTCAGCCCCCTACATTGAGGCAGAGGTAGTGTTTGCCTCCCCTCTTAATGTGGCTTTATGTCAGCTCAGCAAATTCAGCGATTTTGTTAGTGCCATTTGTTTCGTTGTGTAAACCAGCTTTCACTATATAGATAATCTCCATTTCCATCCAATTTAGCTGATGACGTTCAGAGTCAGACCGGTTCAGAGGCTGGTAGTCTGTCTGGGTCACAGGCTACAGCTAGCACGTCATGTACACCTCTAGCCCATCCTTTCTTCGAGGCAGGGAAAAATAAAATTACCGAGGAGAGGATCAACGAATGTCACCAAGCAGTGACTAAGTTTGTGGTGAAAGGTTTGCACCCTTTTACTACGGTAGATGCCCCAGATTTTCGTTATGTTAATTTCTAGGAACATGTTTAAATTAAACAGAATACATTTTATTTAAGTTATGTAAGTTTTATTTTAAGTTCAAGAGGAATATGTATAAATGTTTTTGGTTATTTAAATTTTTTTTAATGTGTATATACATACTGTATATGGTGTGTGCAGCATTATAGAAAATTATATAAAAGAAAATTAATGTAAATAAACCCGTTTGTGCTCTTTTTTTCACCCCTTGCCCAATAAGAATCGATAAAAGAATCGATAAGGAATCGAATCGATAAAATCTTATCAATTCTCATCCCTAAATGGAAGTGAATAAAACAAATGCTGTGAACCTAAAATCAAGATCTTAAACTACATATAAGAAAATGAAATGCCTTAACAAAGTATGAATCGTTTTGTTCTATTCACAAAGTGAAAGGCCAATGAATTAATACTGCATCAAGACCCGACACCTGTCACAATATACTTCCCATATACAACTTCTCCTTCTACCTCTTCTTCTCTATCATATTGTGCTATGTTGTTGATACTGATTCATTGTTGATACACATTAATTGTCATTCTTTTTGGGGGCCTAAGGTAACTAGGGTTTGTAACCCAATTTCTTTCCTAATCCAAGTTTGTAATTCCAGGGGGCTCTCCCACTCCCAACCCCTTCCTTTACCCTAACCTGGGTTCATATCTGATCAGTGTCGACTATCGCTGCCTCAATGACATCAGCGACTCTTACCCGCTGCAGCATATCGACGATAGACCTCGACTACATCACTGGATCCAACAGGTTCAGTTCCTTTGACCTCCGCAGTGTCTACTGGCAGGTGGCATACCCAAAGACCACTGTCTCCATCAGCCAGGGGGTTTTGGCAGTTCAAAGGGCTTTGGACCAGCCACCTTCGAGCACCTGATGGAGAGAGTGCCAGCTGGTGTTCCCCGAAGCCACCTAGATGACTTCCTTGTGCACGCTGCAGACTTTGAGAGTGCCCTGGCAAAACCTGAGTGAAGTGTGAAACCACAATACAATCGAACATTCTGTTCCCATAAGCTTTAGTGGTAATGATTTCATGACCTTTTTCAATAACAAAATTCTAACAATAAGAGAACAAATTCATAGTCTCCTCCCCCTCTATGACCTTACACCTCTTCCAAAATGCCCTATGGCTATGGCAACACCCCCTAAACCTGGTGCTCTCCTTGAATCCTTCGCACCCATTGTCCTCCCTGAACTAAACTCCCTGATCCTCTCATCTAAATCATCGACGTGCCTACTAGACCCTATCCCCACAAAACTTCTTAAACATGCACTACCGTTATTAAGTGAGACATTACTTAATGTAATGAATAATTCACTAATTTCCGGATACGTCCCCAAATCATTTAAAATAGCAGTGATCAAACCATCTCTCAAAAAACCTAACCTTGATCCTGATAATCTAGCTAACTATAGACCCATATCTAACCTCCCCTTCTTGTCAAAAATACTTGAAAAAATAGTAGCTAAGCAACTTACTTCCTTTCTACACCAAAACAAAATCGAAGAAACCCTCCAATCTGGCTTTAGAGCCCACCACAGCACTGAAACGGCCTTAGTCAAAGTCCTGAATGACCTACTAATCGCATCCGATCATGGGTGCACCTCAATACTAGTTCTCCTAGACCTTAGTGCCGCCTTCGACACTATAGATCACCATATCCTATTACAGAGACTTGAACATCATGTTGGCATCAAAGGCTGTGCCTTATCCTGGTTTAGATCTTACCTCTCTGATCGCCATCAATTCGTTCATGTCCATGAGAAGTCATCCAATCACACTAGAGTAAGCTACGGTGTTCCCCAAGGCTCTGTCCTCGGACCACTGCTCTTTTCCCTTTACATGCTACCCTTAGGTGCTGTCATAAGGAACCATGGCATTAACTTCCACTGCTATGCTGATGACACCCAACTCTACCTATCCATGAAACCTGATGAAATTGTACATTTACCCAAGATAGAAACTTGCCTGCAAGATGTAAAATCTTGGATGGCTAACAACTTCCTGCTCCTCAACTCTGATAAAACTGAGGTTATGCTTGTAGGCCCCGATCAATTGAGAATGACACTATCTAGCCATCTATCCACACTCGATGGCATCCCAACACCCAATACTAGCATCAAAAACCTTGGTGTAACTATCAACCAAGACCTCCTATTTGACTCACACATAAAACAGATCTCAAAGACATCATTTTTTCATTTACGCAATATTGCCAAAATTAGAAAAGTCCTATCCCTCCAAGATGCAGAAAAACTAATCCACGCATTTATTACTTCCCGACTAGATTACTGCAATGCTCTCCTGTCCGGATGCAGCATCAACTCAATAAAGAGCCTCCAACTTATACAGAACGCTGCTGCCCGTACACTCACCAGAACAAAAAAATATGAGCACATCTCACCTGTACTTGCCTCTCTGCATTGGCTCCCTGTCAAAAGTAGAATTGATTTCAAAGTACTCCTGCTAACATACAAAGCCCTAAATGACCTGGCTCCAAACTACCTTAAGGAACTAGTTGTCCCCTACTGCCCTCCAAGACCGCTGCGTTCCCAGAGTGCAGGCCTCCTTGTAATTCCAAGAATATCAAAAACCACAGTAGGAGGCAGAGCCTTTAGCTACCGAGCCCCCCTGCTCTGGAACAATCTCCCTGCCTCCATCCGAGATGCAGACACCCTACCTATATTCAAATCAAGACTAAAGACATTCCTCTTTAGTGCATCCTATAGCCACAAGTAATTGCGTCAACAAACCCATCACCTGCTGGGCCAGCCAGTCAGCAAGCATAACTAGACATAACTGAACACATAAGAAAAAAAAACAACGTATATCACTGGGCTACAGACAGCGTATGTTGTACCCTGCAACCCTAACAAAGCTTACGACTAAAATCTCCATATGTACCAAACCAAACTAATTGCTAAATGGCAGCATAACTAAACATAACTAATGCTAAACCAAACTAAATGCCAAACCAAACTAAATGTTAAATGCCAGCATAGCTAAACACATCTAAAACACATGCAATCAACATAACTGGGCTACAGACAGCGTATGTTGTACCGTGAAGGAGTGCGGAAGATCCCGGGTACAGCACACGGCGCGTATTGCGACTGTCACCAGCCAACTAAATACTAAATAAAATCCCTATACACCCAGCCAGGCAGCCTCTTTCTCTCTCTCTCCCTCTCCCTCTCCTTTCTTATCACATTGCTAATGCCTATAATAACCCACTCACTCTGTTCTTTTTCTTTCTCTCCTAATCTAGACTATCTTCGCCATGGGACGCTGCTGTAGTCTCTCCACCCGGTCTACCTGCAGAAACCCTCGACCAATTGCACCCACCGCCACCGCACTGCCGTACACTTACTCTACCTCATACCCTATGCTAGCATTTATATTAGTGCTGTCAGTTTAACGCGTTATTAACGGCGTTAACGCAAACCCATTTTAACGCCGTTAATTTTTTTATCGCGAGATTAACGCGATTTTTTTTTTTATTATTATTATTATTATTATTTTTTTTTTTTAGATTAACGTTCTTTTTGGCCTCGCAAACTGTGTAGTAGGCTAACGTTACGGTTTGAGTGAATGGTGAGCGCGATACGGCGAAATGGATGATAAAAAGCTTCTGAATGGAAAGTTTACTTTTAAAAGTTGTGTTGTGCAAAAGAAGCGAGCTTCACTGTTGTCTGAAAATGTCAACAGGCAGCTGGCTGAAAGCAAAAAAAGTAGTAGGCTTACCTTTTATTGGTAACTTAACTATTACGGTTCATTGTTTCTGAAATAAGAGGCCTGACTGCTATGTTCCCAGCAAACTTGAAAAAAAGAAAATATTAAGCCATGGTTTAACTGCACTATAGGCTGAGTCCTTGTTTACCTGAAATGTGCACTTTATAATTTTATTTTGTACCGCCCTGTTTGGCAATGTTGGTTTTCAATAAAATAAAACATTTGCTTAAAGCAAGCCAATCCACGTTTCCATGTTGATAGGGGCATTAAAATAAAAATAAAATGATGGAAAAAATAAATAAACTAGAATAGATACAAATTTGCGATTAATCGCGATTCATTTTGAGTTAACTATGACATAAATGCGATTAATCACGATTAAATATTTTAATCGTTTGACCGCACTAATTTATATACAATATATATTATTGCCACCATCGACATGTTTCTCTGTTCCTACTCCCCTTACCCCTGTAATAGTAACCCTATCAGCACAGTGTATATCCACTAAACTGGTCTTGTCTGTATCATGTATTTACCACTGGATGTCTGTATATATATTATGTACATCTACCAAATGCAGGCTATGTACAACACCTGTTGTTTCCCTTCCCCTTCTACCACACAACCCTCCCCCCTTCCCCCCTTCCTATCTCCACCCGGCCGACCTCAAGCAGATGGGTTCCCCCTTATGTGCCGTGGTTCTGCTTAAGGTTCCTTCCTGACTAACAGGGAGTTTTTTCTTGCCCGTGTTGCCATTGTGCTTGCACTAAGGGGGTTTCAGGCTCTGGGCTCTGTAAAGCGCCTAGAGACAATTGTATTGTTATGGCGCTATATAAATAAAATTGAATTGAATTGAATTGAATTGAATTGAAGTGTTCTGAGCCATCCGCCGAGCAGGCCTGCGTCTGCACCCAAAGAAATGTCACCTGTTCTGGCAGGGATATGGGTCTTGGTCCAGTGCTGTCCCAGGACAGGGAGCATGGTGAGCAGGTGATCACCTACTTCAGGAACTCACTCAGCCGACCAGAGAGAAACTACTGTGTCACCCACCCGAGAGCTGCTGGCTGTGGTCCTGGGAATTTGCCACTTCAGAGCCTACCTCTCTGGCTGCTGAACTTCAAAGAGCCGTAGGGGCAGCTGGCACGGTGGCTCGACTCTGCAAGACTACGACTTTGAGACTAATCTCCGAGCTGGTTGTCTCCATGCCGGTGCACATGCTCTGTCCAGGCGGCCGTGTGAAGAAGAGTGGTGTCGCCATTGTCAGCGCTGCGAGGCTCGATATGCAGCGGTTCCCGTAGTAGCTGCTCTATGGGCTGCCACCCCGAGCGATGGCGACAGCAGTCACCAGACTTCAGCAGCAGGCAGCAGCGAGCAGTAGCGAGCAGCAACCCCCAGACTGCAGCGTCAGGCAACCTGGCCATGGATGGGAATGAATCGATCCCCAGCAGCTCCAGTGAGAACAGACCCAGGATCCTGTTCCTTTTCCAGGTCCAGGCTTGGGTGGGGGCGGGTCAGCAACCGCCTTGGCCCGCCATCTCAACACTGGATCCTGAGACCAAGGCCCTGGTTCACCAGTGGCCCTTTTTCACCATCCAGAAAGGGCTCCTGTATCGGCGCTGTCAGAGTCCTGAGAGCCAGCACGACATCCTGCAGCTGTTGGTGCCTCGCCATCTGTGTTCCAGAGTTCTCCAGCTGGTCCATGACTCAGTGGGATCGGGCCACTTCGAAACCGCCAAGCTGCTTCTTCGGCTCTGATCCCATTTCTACTGGCAAGGCTTTCACCAGGAGTGTGACTCCTGCATGCCCAAAAACTGGCTGACCCCGTGTTCCCACGCTCCACTGCAGTATGGGGGCAGGTGGGGGCGCCTATGGAGTGTGTGGTTGTGGACATCTTGGGCCCCTTTTCCCACCACCGACCAAGGGAACAGCTACGTGATGCGCACTTTCGTGCATAAAAGCTGTGTGTAAACAGTTCGCCCAATAATGCCTTGCGTGTATGTTAGTGTGAGTGATTAATGCTTAATTCTGTGTCTGCATGCACATGATGGCTGCCTTGCAAATCCTGCATCTATTTGGGGCGTCATTTGTGCACGCCCTCATAACTGAACGCTACGCGTCCGTTACGCACCTGAGCGGTAGGGGCAGTAACCTCCTTGAGTGTGAGCATGTCCCCTGTTAGGTAATGTGTGTGTGTGTTAATGTTATGTGTCCCCCTGTGCCCCCTGCCCCCGTGCAGATTCCTTGTGTATTAGAGTCTCTGTCTACCATTACCCACTGTGTCCGCATTTAAGACTCTCTGCCTTCCCTGCCAGTTCCCTGAATGTTTTGTGGTTGCTTTAATGAATGGCAAGATGCCAAATAGAAGCCTTCAGCCTGCTCCGTTGCTACAACATTGTGTGCCAGCCTATTTACTCGTAATATAAACAAATGCTATCATTGACATCGTTTTCAGGTTCATAGCTCTGCTTCTCCTTGTAATAGTAACCTTGTGGCGAGAATACTGTATACCCACTGATCTGTTCTACAACTAATACTTTACATTCTGGCTCTTTCCATTTGTATCCACTTTCAGTCTTGTATATGCCACATGTATGCTAAAATGTTTTATCCTGAAGCACGAATGAATTTCTCTGTTTGCTTTTGATTCTCTCTTCTCCACATCCCTGCCCTCCCCCCTTCTACCTACCAAGCAGATGGGTTCCCACCCGTGACAGCAAGAAACCTTGAGTAGAACCCAACTCATAAGGGAGTTTTTTCATTGCCACTGTCACCTGAATGGTTGCTCTAGGGGGGATCAGACTTTGTAAACATTCAATTGTTATTGGCGCTATAGAAATGTAATTGAATCAGCAGCAGCAGAAACCTCGAGACTGCCTATTCATTAAGTTATCATTAACTTTATGTCAGCAACAACACTAACGTGGGCCTTAGGCCCACTTTTTTCATAGGACATTTCTGTGGCTTTATCAAATCAAACTACCAAAATGATTCAATTTCCACAGCTCTTCTGCATAGTCCGTTACGGTAACCCAATAAAGGCCCTCCTACTCGCAGTGGATGATCTAGGCGCTTAGTTGTGTATCATCATCCTGGTAGCAGAAAACGACTTGGAAACTACTAGCAGTATGTCAGTCCGGGGTGTTATTTATCACTTACAGTCATGAAGGAAGAAACCGATGCATTTCCGATCAGACGGGACATTCTTTCACGATGAGAATTCATTGCAAAATTGTGGTGATTGCAGTATGTTTCGGAGTTTTTCTACTTTTGTACTTTTTAGGGGGGAATGCCGCAGACGAGCCGCCTTTGAAAGAAGTTGAGAAAGACAGCTACTTTCAATCCTCCTCTGGACCTGGAAACATAGTTTCAGTGAAATTGCCAAAAAAGTCACATGAAGAACCTCATATAGCCCCCAAACACCCACGTCTGAACCGAAAAGACGTGAAAATATCCATCAGAGGAAGCGATGTCAACGCAAAGCTTAGGTAAGAAATGTGACTCTTTGCAATGTTTTTCGTGATTGCATTCCTTTAGCTAAAGGGTTTGTATCCGCGTTCAACATTTAGGAATGGTTATGCTCAATAAACTAAAATAAACTTAGGTATCAAGTTCTGTTGATGCAGTGCAGTGGGTTGTATCTGAATAGTTCGGTGCGGTAGAGCATTGAGACATTTTCACTCGTCTCTTTTAAGTTGCATGCAACCGTAGCAATAGCCTTCTGCTGCACGATTGCAAGTTGTAGTCACAGTGTTTTCCACGACCAACACCAGCGAGATGGACGTTTGTATCTTCCAGAATGGAGCTTTGTGCCCCCCTATACGTCGGATAGATATAATATTAGACAGAACAGTCTATGTGTTTGGAAAAAAAAACAGTCTGTCCTTCCCACTTCAGGCGAACGTTTACCTATAGCCTTGACATAAACGCCCAATGAAACTGACAGTAAGCCACAACACGTATTTGAAGTTCACTTTGTGGACATAAAAAACAGACATGCAAAAATGAGCCCCTTGTGGATACCCAGACTGCAAATAAGCTATTAGAGAATTAATGGCCAGAAACGAAAAAGTAAAAGCATAAAATATATGTATGTCACCATGCAAAATCAGAGCATGGCATGAAAGGGAAAAGGTAGCCTCTCGTTGCTTCTCTCTCAGTGTTGAAAAAGGGCACATTTCATATGCGCTCATTTTGATCTGCCAAGTGGGAACAAGACAGTGGCACATTTGGAAAATACCTGGTCAAAGGTCACCTTGAAGAGGATTATCCTTATTAAAACCACACCAGTTCAAAGGAACATGGTACAAAAATCAATCAATGTTTTTCCAAATGAATTTAGCATGCTCCCCCAAGACCCTCTTGAAAGAGATGTCGCACGTTCTGGCCACTGCCTGGGTCAATAGCAAATCAATACTGAAGCTGTGATCTCGGAATGAGATTAGGCTACAATGAGTTTGAAAGGGAAAGCCTTAGTCACCAGAGTTGGTGTGAAGCATTTACTGATTTATCGCTTAAGTATCATTTGTATCCTTCACTCGGATCAATGCCCAAGGCAACAGGATCTCATCAACGAGTTTAGGAAATCTTATTGGCCATAATTGGTTATAATGTAGGATTACTCATCTGTGTCCAAATCATTTTTTTTCTAGTCATTACTTGCATCACAAGGCTGCATCTCCACCTATGCATATACTGTGATGATATTGAAAATCTGGAGCCAAAGGGCCTATGTGGCTACATTATGATAATGACTTAACCAGAGGAAAGGAGGGCTCTGACGATGAAAACACACTGGAGTGGACACACATACATACATACACACACACACACAGTCCGTGACACCTCCGTCTCTGCCACAGAGGGGAAAGCTCAGGGGAGCCATCTATTTGACCCCCCCCCCCCCCCCTTTTTAAACGATGCCTTGATTAACTCTTTCCTGTCCACTCCCTTATATCCCCCCATCTCTCACACTCTCATCCTCTCTCCTGGTCAGCACGTCATTTGGCAGTGTGTTTCCTGCCCTGCTCATCCCAAATATACAAACAAGGCTCTCCTGTCTGGACCGCATCACTTCCTGTGGACATAGTCTGGCGTCGCACTCACTGCGGGGAGATTTCCTGTCTCATCTGTGCGGATTAACCCTTTTTTTCAGGTCGTGTTTGTGGAGCCCATGGCTAAAACAGGTAGTACAGAAGTTTAACAACAGGCTACCTCAAACAGCCCAAAAACTGTGCATCACTAGAAAAAAATATGTGATTACCACTAATACTTTCCAGAGTTTTGATCACTCCCAACTGAAACATAAAAACACATAAAATGATGAGACGCATGAAAGGAAGAGAAGAAATAACCAGAACCAGAGCGTCCTGTGCCCCAGCTCTCGCACACACTCGTCAGTGCAGCTGGATCTAGTTTCATCCAGTTCAGGGTGTAGCAGTGTCTTACTTGGCCCTGTGTTTTCCATGGCTGGTGTGTGTGTGTGTGTGTGTGTGTGTGTGTGTGTGTGTGTGTGTGTGTGTGTGTGTGTGTGTGTGTGTGTGTGTGTGTGTGTGTGTGTGTGTGTGTGTGTGTGTGTGTGTGTGTGTGTGTGTGTGTGTGTGTGTGTGTGTGTGTAAGTGTGTGCGTGTATGTGCCAGAATGACGTGGAAGTAGCAAAGCTGTTCAGAGTCTGCTGCTCTCAATTAATCACTCCCAACAGCAGAGCACGAAGCACACGCTGGCCTACGTGTACATACATGCTATGCAGTGCACCGCTGCAATGCCTCCTCCAGTCCAGAGGAAATCATATATGGCAATAATATAGCGTTCCCTCTGTGTCTGTCACACAGAGTTTTGCAGATAGTTCTGTGTGAGTATCTGCCACTGACACGTGGAGGGGTCATAAAATGTGGGGGTGAATGTAGCGCGTGGGTTCAGAGGTGTTCTGGAAAGCTGTGAAAGTGTCATCAGGAATGACTTAAGACCCCCCTTACCTCCAGGCACACATACAACTCCCCATTTACTTGTATTGCTGATGGGGTTTGGGAGGCCATTCAGACTACCTCACTGTAACTGCAAGAAGTAAAGCTAGTAATGGCCCAAAAAAGCACCCTCTGCCAGATGAAAGCATAGACTCGATCTGGAAAAATGTGTTAATCAGCCTGGTGTTTGAGATAGTGCACTCTTCAGGGGTCTATTAAAAAGGGCTGGATTTGCTTTGGCTCATGGGGCTGGCAGGAGGGGGAGATGAAAGTGGCAGCATTTTTCTGATTTTGGGAAGCCTTTTGATATTATTCATATGGTGCAGCCATTCAGTCAGGGACAGGCTTCGGGCTCCGGCACGGGCAGTGGTGAGTCAACCACAGTCGCTGGTGTGTTCTGCACAGTCAGATGGAATGCTTTGTCTGTGGAAGTTGCTGTGAGCATCTAGCAGCAGCAGCAGCAGGGAGGGGATAATATAAACATTTAATATCACAGTATTCATGGCCAAAATCACTCCAAAACATCTTGACCTGAGTATAAATGAAATCCCCAGTCACACTATGCATATTGCGTATATATTAAATGTGCGTAAGTGTATTAATATGTACTAACCTAGTAGCTATTGGCATTGTCTTAGTGTGTGCCTGGCAGCCTAGCAGCTGCCTAGCCTAACTGTAGTGGTAGGCTATTTACAACGATTACGTTTAGAAGTATCGTAACCATAGTCACTAGTAATCAGCCCAACAAATTAGTATAAAAGTAGCTGAATATCTCCCTTGTTTTTCCCCTGCGTTTGCATGCAGTGCCTTTGCCTAAGGCCCGTGTGAACAAAATGCAGTACCTTTCTGCCTCCCCCCACTGTTGCCTGTAACATACCCAAGTCCTCTTTTGTTCCGTTATGCAGTCGGGGGGGAAAATGTATCCAGATGTGGAGGAGGAAGTGAGGAAACAGCTTACATATGAACGCTGTGTGTGCCGTTTTGGTTAACAAAAAAGACAGCACCGCATTCTGAGTCAACACATTGTAACCAGCACGTAAAACCTTTACTGTGTGAGTGATGCCCTGAACATGCAGAGGACATTTATAGATCCCCCTCTCTCCTATCCGCCTATCGGCTCCCGGCTCTTGTGAATTTTAAACCAGCATAAACAAACGATAGTGCTTGCAAAGAGCACGCTCACCTTCAAAAGCTCGAGCAGCACAGCCACTCCCTATGGGACCCTCATCTATAATAATTTGTGCCGAGTGATTGTCTCTCAGTCAAGCAGAAAACGAAGTGTCACGCATGAGGTCTGCCCTGTTTTCCTCCATGGCATCTGTCAGCCCCTCGTGTGGGTTTATCTCGGTGTCCACGTTTGGCTCTCTATGAAGGCACAAGCATTAAAACCTTCACCCCCCCTGCCCCCATCCTCCTCTTTCTGTGCCACAAAAGCCCCTTTTGATGTGTTTTTTTTTTCTTTTCTTTTTTTAAACTCGTCTTTCTCTCTCTCTGCTCTCACAGGCTACATATTCTTTTGGCAGCGTAGTTTGTTTCCCTTACAAAACCCCTGGATAAATGGTGGACTGTGTTCCTTGGGGGGGGTGTCTCATATCTGTGAGGGACCAGGAGTCCTGCAGGCCAAGAGAACATCAGCTTTTACACAAGCCATAAAAACACGTGTCAAGTCATACGTCTTCAGCACAAGGCTGCACAGACCTCTTTCGGTGCCTTTGCTACGCCGTACAGCGTTGATTTCAATTCTGTGGCTGTCGCTGTGTCCCGTACTCCCCGGGCAGCATTTATGTATGGGATACAGGATCCATTTGGCTGGATTAGAAAAGAAACATGTTATGGATACGGGGCCCTTGGGACAGAAGGCTTGTCATGTGGGCCGTGTATCCGTTGGCTGTCACTCGCAACAGCATGATAGCCAGAGGGTGAAATGTTTCCCAGACCGATCATCTCTCTCTCTCTCTCTCTCTCTCCTTCTCTCCGTTATGTTCTCATTTCCTTCCTTTCTCTCTCTTCCCAGCCAATGGTTAGAATGCTTCAGGAAGATCCTTCTCCTTTGCTGCACAAGGACATGTATTCAGTGAACAGCAGATATGTTTTGTCATGAGAGACGTCTTAAATGAAAGGTATTCAAGTCTCATCACGTGAGATCTCACACGCTGCTGTTGCTCCTGACAGGCAGAAGAGTGATGTGGGGCGCCTTGTGGCAAAGAGCGGCGGCCGGGTGTCAGACAGCAGCATCATGCACTTGGCCGTGGTGGCCTGTGGGAACCGGCTGGAGGAGACTCTCACCATGGTCAAGTCTGCCTTGATCTTCAGCATCAAGAAGATCAAGTTTCACATCTTTGCCGAGGAGGACCTGTCCTCGGAGTTTGAAAAAGGGGTACGTGTGATGAGTGGCTGTGGGATTTTAGTGTACATTCAAAAGTGTGTTTTTGTTTGAAAGGGCACACTGTTTCAGGAATTGTTAAGGTGTTGGTATGGTGTGAAACATAACCTTTAGTATCTAATTGGTTTACTAGTTGATATAAAAAATGTCTGCCCAAATCAAATGTACATGTTGGCTTGCAGTGTCACATTGTAATGTATCTGTGCATGTATGTTTATTTTAAGATATTTTAAACAACCAATATGATTGAAGTAAGGCATGAATTGAACATGAATTGGACTAGTACCACAGGCCGTGACCCGTTTTGGCTACATGATTAGTTCAACTCGGGGCCAAGAGGTTGTTCTATTTCCCAGTGGAGCTCATTTTTATGGAGACAGTCATATTGGTCGGCAGGACTTTGCCTGGAGCAGCTGTATTACTTTGTGCAAGTCTGGGATGCAGTATCTCAATAATCCTAGCATAAGAAGTGACCCAAAGCTGAATGTTTGCATAAGCACTAATAAAAGGTCGGTCTAGGGCTGCTTTGAACTGCCTCTCCCACAGCCATTTTAATCTGAAGCCGGATCAGGGCATATTTTACCTCAGAAAGAGCCGTTTCGCTGCACCATTTATCATTTCTCAACTGGCTGACCTTTTTTGGCTTTCTGGAGGACTTTTCCCCCAGCAAGAAGACATAGGAGAGCTGCTGTGACTCATGGCAACATCTGCCATTTGTTTTGCTTTGTCACGTTGTTCTCGACTCTCAGCAATTCCCTGCTAATGTCATAAGTTTTATTTGAACAGTCTGGTGAACTTCTTTCGAATGCTGGTCAGAAAGCTCAGCCTTCAGGGTGGATGCTTGTAGAATGCAATTTTAGGAAGGGCTGGGAATCGCAGGTTAATGCACGATTCAATAGTATTACAATATTTTTCCTACAATATGGATACATCACAGCACAAGAAAAGGCATGCTTTTTACAAAATAGAAACAATGTAAAAGGCAATCTAATCCCAGCCAGTAGGCTAACTGTTAAAGGCATATTTTGATGGAACGTCTTCTTACTGCCAGTTATAGTTATACTTCTTAACCATTACCACTCTAACAAGAACCCCCGGACATGGGGCTGGAGGGTCATGACTCTATGGAAACCCATAATGGTTAGGTGAATACATTAGTTTTGAACCGTCCTGAGTCTGAGAAAGTCTATTGATATTTGGTGGCAGCGTATAATTAATGTATTGCAAGCAGAAATATTGCAATATAGCACTGTATCGATTTTTCTTTGTCCTAGCCCTAATCATTAGATGCTTAGAGGTAAACCGTAAAAAAAGATGTTTGTCCACCTTAGTAATGCAGAACCTAAAAATGCAAACACCCCAAATGTGTTTACTTTTCTGGTCTCTGTCGAGGGGAGCGAGTGTTGGGAGTCGGGCTGCTTTGATCTTTTCTACCATGTCAGCGCCGTCACTGCCAGCTCCTCACGTTGTGACCCTGTGCCTCTGATCTGAATCGTTTGATAATGCTTCCGATCACCGAAGGGGCTCAGGCTGTAACAGAGCAGAAAATTGTTGGCTTGGGTTAAAGAGCACAGGCATTTAGAGGGGTTATGGCCCAGGCCTCCAACTGCATCCCAGCCCCTGGTGAGCTTGCTGCTGAGTGGGGCCAGGAAAGGTGCTGTGGGGGTGAGCTCTGTACTCTCCATTTGGCACCTTGTTAAAAATGTGCTGATATTTTTTGCTGATATTTTACACTAAAGCAATAGATTCTACCATGCCCTTTTCTTTGTCTGGATTAAAATGTTGTGAGTTTTATCATTGCCTAAACAGTGTTGGATTGCCACCGCTTTGAATGATGACATTGTCCAAATATTTGCTCTTTTCCAGCTGAGCCAATGGCCCCGTCCTTTCTCGGCCAAATTTCAGTACAGCATCTACCCCATTACCTTCTCTGTGGGGAATGCAGACGAGTGGAAGAAGCTTTTTAAACCGTGTGCTGCTCAGAGACTCTTCCTGCCAGTAAGGCTGCCTTTTCTTTACTCAAAAGCACCTTCTCAGTAGCCATCTGTCTGCAATGTGTTCTGCAGCCTAATCACCCTATGAAATATGATGGATTTTCTGTTTTGTGCTGGCAGGTCATACTGAAGGACGTGGATGCTCTGTTGTATGTGGACACCGATGTGCTCTTCCTGCGGCCAATGGATGACATCTGGAGCTTTTTCAAAGCCTTCAACAGCACCCAGCTGGCTGCCATGGCTCCGGAACATGAGATCCCAAAAATTGGCTGGTACAGCCGCTTCGCCAGGCATCCGTTCTATGGGGTGACGGGCGTCAACTCTGGTGTGATGCTCATGAACCTCACCAGGATCCGTAGCACCCTGTTCAAGGTGAGGGAACCCTGCCATCTTAAGTTTATCAAGGCAGCAGTGCACCACTTTGCCTGCACATACTGTGCTGTGTTTGGACTGTTGGGTCAGTCCACAAACAACCTTTCTCAAAACCAAATCACAGACTGCATCTTTAAGCACATATATAGGCTAATCATGTAAAACAGTCCAAGTGGCAGAGGGACATGGTGTAGTGTTTGTGTGAGAATATCAACACCACCTTCCCAGTTAACAGGCATTGCCAGAGGCACAAGCTAATGGAAAAACAGGGACGTATGGAAAGAAGTAAATGTCAACAGTTAGCCCCTTGTATGGACAGAGCGCAGATCCTCCTACATCTGTGTTTGCAGTGCCCATGCCTGTTTATGTTATGGAGTGTACTATGGAATTCATTCAAATCAATGTAATCTAATTCATTACCCTTAGCACGCAAATGTACAGATAGGAAAACGTAGACAATTTCAACATCCATCACTGTGGAATATGTTTCAATATGTGTTAAATACATTGTGTTTCAGATAAGCTACACATTCACTTTTCTGAGGGAATTTTGGTTGTTTCGGCAAAACAAAATGGTTTTTGAAAGCAGAGGATGTCATGTAGACAAAAATTACCCCAGAAATACTGGCAGCTGTGATTCAGCTTTTTTATGATAATTTTACAAGACGTGGAAGTGCTGGTGCGGTGACTCACCCATTTCCCTTTTATCCTTAAATCCTTTCAACCTCTTCCTTGTATTGTTTCTCTCATTGTCATGCAAGCTAGTGTGTCTTTTCTTTTCTGTTGTATTCTCCTGCTGCTCATCTGATATGGTGAACTGAATTACTACTGATGTAGACTACTTAACCTCTGACTTGAGTTCTTAATACATACTTGCTTAAAAACATACTGCTTGTTTGGAACAGGCAGTGGTAGAGGTCCTCTGATTATACTATGTTTTAATGGAAAAGAGTAATGCCGTGCTTTACCTGATTTAATCTGTTGATTCCAACAGAATAGTATGATTGCCACTGGTCTGTCATGGGAGGACATGCTTCATCCCCTTTACCAGAAGTACAAGAACCACATCACATGGGGTGACCAAGATCTCCTCAACATTATTTTCCACTACAACCCAGGTAAGGTACCAGAACCTGGCTCTCTTGAGACTTGTGCCAGAGGCAGCGAAAGGGAGGAAGGAAAGGAGGCGTTGGGAGTTACATACAGGGAGTTGATACATCAGTAGGTCATAGTTGTTGTGAATGAAAACCTTTTTTTGTATGTTTTTGATGTTTATACATCATCTCGCCACAGGGCTTTGATGTTGCACATAATGTATTTTGGTAAACAGCTGGGTTTTACGTGTAAACCTCAAACACATTTTTCAGGGTCTTTCGAAAATGTAGTCCCAAGGACAGCCCCCTCCCCCTGTTTTTTAATGGGAATGTTAGTTATGACCACAGAGAATTATCTTTGCATTCTTCCAAAAAGGTGCACTCAGCGATTCTAATCCCATTCAGTTTTTGTCAAATACAGCAAATTGCTGTGTTCTATTTTTGCGCTTAAGAAAAATCTCAATAAGTACACAGTCCTGGGCCTGCACAATGTTTCAGGAGCATGGAAGGGAGGGGTGTAATTTGATTGGCTGTTGAGCTCAAATATAAACAACCTTTCTCAAAACCAAATCACAGACTGCATCTTTAAGCACATATATAGGCTGAAAGAGCCGGTGTAAAACAGTCCAAGTGACAGAGGGACATGGTGTAGTGTTTGTGTGAGAACATTAACACCACCTTCCCAGTTAACAAGCATTGCCAGAGGCACAAGCAAATGGAAAAACAGGAACGTATGGAAAGAAGCAAATGTCAACAGTTAGCCTCTTGTATGGACAGAGCGCAGATCCTCCTACATCTGTGTTTGCAGTGCCCATGCCCATGTTTTTTCCCCTAAAGTATTGCATGGTTAAACACATGTGTAGATTCAGTGTGGTCTCAGTGGTTCAATGATTCAGCAATATGGTGTGTGTGTCCCCCCCCCCCCCAGAATGTTTGTACACATTTCCATGCCAGTGGAACTACAGGCCGGACCACTGCATGTATGGCAGCAACTGCAAAGGGGCAGAAGAAGAGGGTGTGTCAATTCTTCATGGAAATCGAGGGGTGTACCATGATGACAAGCAGCCAGCCTTCAAAGTAGTGTATGATGCCATACACGATGTGAGTACAAATCACATCAACATTATAGGAAACATTATTCTTCAAGCTTTGCTATGGACAATTCAATTCTCAAAAATAGGAAAACCACATAATAGACCCCAGACACCTTTCTGATTACCTTCTACTCAAGATCTCTAAATTCACCTGTATGTGCACATACCCCTAAGTAGATGGATTTTGGTTAAGACCTTCTGTGATCAAATTCTGCGCTTTTGTGTCACTGGGTTCCTATGTTGCAGTAAAAACTGGATGAAAGGGCCATAGATATGTAGCCCATTGTGCATTCATTTCATTCTCCCCATTTATTTTGGCAACACATCTAATAGCTAATAGAAAAAAATCGCGTTCTCTACTCAGCACTGTCCTTCCTGGCAACATGAGCCCCCTCTGCTGTTCAAATCTGATGAAAAAGATAGTGCCAAATCACGTTGACCCGATTTCTAGTTGTCTCACAACATTCTTAACTGCCTCACTGCATTTATCTTACTTTTTGTCTTTTATTGTCTTTCTTTCTTTCAGTATCCTTTTGAGGAGAATCTTTTCCAGTCACTCTTCTTCCCTCTTCAGACCAAGTTTCTTGACACCGTGAATACACTGTGTGGTCGAATTCCACAGGTATTTCTGAAGCAGGTGGAGAAGACCATGAAGGCTGTGTATGAGAAGAGAGTGGTCAGGCATGTTAACCATCCACCTGTTTAACAGCTTTGAACCACATTGGTGTTGGTCAGTACTACCAAGACAGAAATCTGCCTCTTTATCCAGTGAACAGAACAGGATGTCTTTCTGTGAAAGATGTGCAGAGGCAGGAAATGACCTTGTCGCATAACAGGGGTCAACTCTAATCAGTCAAGTTTCAAAGTCAACCATACTGATGAGGTTTAATGAAAAATGAGGATTCCCATTTGGACCTTTTGAAGAACATGATGTTTTTGGCTTTGAACAAGGATTTCCACTAATGCATTTGAGGAAGATGCAACACTCCACTCTTTTACATGTCTTTAATGAATATTACTCTAAACATTAACTCATCAGTGAACTGATGTGTATGAATGTGTATACTGTGTGTATGAATGTGTATACTGTGTAAAGTTTTTTTTATTATTAAGAAGTTATCTCAGAAGAACAAAGTACTTCTCAGTTTACAATGTGTTTTATGAACTGAGCTGTTAAAAATACATATCATATTGTGAATAGCTATAAGTACATAGCTGTATTTCATCTGTTTTGTTATGAATTTTAAATTACAATCAAAAAACAATTACCCTTTCATTCAGAGGTCAGTGATGGACAAATGGGAATCACTGAAACTTATGGAGTATTTTCCTGTTAGTTAATCTGAAAAGATGGCTATACATAATTATACAAAATAATGTGAATTAAAGTTTTATGTAATTTTCTGTAACTCTTTTGTTCTGAATGTACAATTTTGATACATACAGATTTTGAATCCATTTGCCAAATTTTCAGTTACCGTATACAGACAGTATTTCAGTTACAGTATATAGACTATACTATGTGGAATATAGTCTTCTCAAGTGCACTTTTGCCCAGCCAAGTTGGCTTTCAATGGTATGAGGAAGCGAATTTTTTTATATGGAGCATTGAATTGTCAATATTAAATGTCTAAAACGTTCTTACCATGTGAGCTCTGAAAGCATTGTGTCACTATGTACATTGTATCACTATTATGAATGGAAGATGGCAGAAGACAAGGTATCTGGAGAATTAATTTCTATATGCTGCAATGGAGCCTGTGAGGTCAAACCATGAACTGTTGCATTTGTGTTTTTAAATGGAAAGGGGCTGTATTTAGCATACAATAAATCCCTCTGTTTTATAATAAAAAGAAGTCATCCATGATGAAATGTACTCATTTTTTTTTTTTACTTTTCTATATTTAACCTTAGTTTAAAGCAGCAGTATGGGGTTCTAAAACTAGTGACTAGCACTGATACTGTAAAAGCTTGCTTGCATGCTAACTCGTGTCTTTTGTCGTGTGAGGTAACGTGGTGATGTGAAATCACTTACATTTTTGAAGGGGGTTCCAGCCTGGATCACAGAATTAGGCTGCGTAGGGCCTATGTGCCTGGGAACAACCGGTGTGTTTATCGTCTCATGAAATACCATGAAAATGAATTTGAAGATGATATCAAAACTAGTTGCCTACAAAACATACCTCAGAAAGTGGTACCCTAAATCCTTGCATACTGTTGTTTTCCGAATGGCACACAATTTAGGCCTAAATAAGATGTAGACAAAAAGACCCCCCCCCCCCAAATGACCCGTTTTATATTTTACCACAGAAACCTTACATAGTACAGCTACTCAAACTAGTTTAGGTAAATACTTTTTAAATGGATACAACCGTTGCTTAATGCCTACTCTTCCTTTGGCGAACCATGGTGGCAGATACGCTGACTGTAAAGCAGATAAGTCTTGCCATTGCGTAATTGAACAATTTCAAGGTTCACTGTAGTCCACTCCACCACAAGCGGTGACATCACGAGCGCCATATTGAAACACTTTTGCCTTTCCCATTTTTTTCTTGTCTCTAGGCGGCCATCAGTGGTCTATCTCCAGCTGAATTCTGAAGATTTTTAGAGAGAATCTCAAACATGGAAATCGATACCCTTCTGGAGGCTCTAAAAGGTTATACACTTTTAATATCGCTAATATTCCTGCGAAAGGCGAAGAGTCGACTTGATATGAATATTAGGGGTTTGAATTTAGCCAGCTATGCTAGCTATCTAAGTTACCTTGCTAAGTGATTAGTATTAGGAACGTAGCTAGCTGTGATAGCTCGCTAGGTAATTTATTTGTGACATCGGCTAGCTTGGGCAGCCAGCGTTAGCTGTTGATACCTACAGCTCACTAAGATGGCTTGCTTGGTAGCTTGTAATTGTGCTACTGAATAAAATGTAACTGTTACTGTGGTTATATATATCATCTCTGTTGTAATGTATAATCATTCCCTGATATATGTAATTGATATATAATGCATATAAAACAAAGTTAGGTTGTATATCATATATTGCCGGTAAACTTCGCAAGCTGTCTGGTTAGCTAGATAGCTAGTTAGCTTCAGTTTGCCAAATAGCCGGCGCGTTGCTGTACGTAGTATTTTATGTTTCAAATTCTATATTCATGCTACATAGTTGTCTGGTGTGTCATTGCCGTCATCTATCAGTCATGGTGCTAATGTTAGATAAGTAGTATGGTTGCTCGGCTAATGATTGTTAGATATGCCAGCTATATGCAATCATTGGTTTGCTAGTCACAAGTAAGTAGGCCTAACACAATGTTAAGTGTATTTTGAGTTGGCTAACTTAAACTACCATCGTGCAATACATGTATTTCCATTAATGTAGTTTGCCGTCGTCAAATACTGCTACCCTTCCTCAGTATTGTTATATTATTAGTGGTAGCTTCACACATATATAAGATTTTTCTTGTTGTAATGGTAGGTAACATGTTATAGCTAGCTAGCTTGCTATGCAGTTAATTTTTACCCATTCTCTGTTTGTGGGTATTGACAGTCAGTCATACAGCCAACGTTAGTATAACCAACATATATGACTAAACCATAGTGAGATAAAAAAGCGAGTTTGACCTCATTATGAGAACAACTGCCTTCATTTCATAGCTGTATAAAACACACGTACTACAACGTTTCCTCTGATGTGAAACAATCTGGTACATGAAGTTAACTGGTAATCATGACATTAGTGAAAGAGGTAACATTAGATAATCACCTTTGGAGTGGCACACATGTTGGTCAACCGCTGCATGACTTGTTTTTAACCTAGATAGCTAACTAAACCATTAAAGTTAACTTTCGCAAATTACCCGTACTTGAGTCGGTGTAAGTTAGCCTCACAGTCAACAAGTCAGCCAAGCAGCTACGGTTACATGAATGACATTTGCAATAATTTCATTATGTTCTTTCTTCAGACTTTGAGAAGAAAGGAAAAAAAGAACTTTTTCCTCTATTGGAGCAGTTTCTGTGCCACGTTGCCAAAACTGGAGAAACATTGTAAGGCATTCTAATGGAAGAAATCAGAACCAGTAATACATTATTATGTAATGAGAATACTGTTAGCAGGTATTAATGTGGTGGTCAAAAACCCCCACGTGCTGGTATGTGAACAAATGTGATCTGAAAGAATCTCAGACTTTTAGTGATGTGACAACTTTTAATTAAGCACTGAGCTGAAGATCTAACAGGATTATCGTCAACCTGAACATTTTATCTTAAAATATTATGGTATTGTGCTTATATGGAAGGGAGAGTCTGCATCTCTGATCATTTACTTTCTCCAGGGTGTCATGGTCCCAGTTTAAGAGCTATTTCATCTTCAAACTGGAGAAAGTGATGGATGATTTTAGGGCCTCTGCACCGGACCAACGGGGCCTTACAAATCCAAATGTGGAGTGCATTCCATTTGATGAGATGAAGGCACGGATAATGAAGATTGTCAATGGATACACAGGGTATGGAGTCAGATGTTTCCAGTGTGATTAGTGTTGCATTTGCCGACTGGTAGAACTTGAAACTGGAGTGACTCTTTGAACCTGCCTCGATCATAGCCTGAGAATAGTCTTTGCATACCAAAATCGACTTGATCTGTAAAGCCAAGGTCTGTAGTTTTGTACACCTTGTGTGGTTTTAGCTTCTTTTTTTATGAGTATCATTTGAATACCATTTGGCAGTGTTTTTATCCAATGCTCTTTTCACATGTGCCGTAATGTATAGTGTCAGATGTTGCATGATTGATAGATTTCAGTCTTATCTCTCGGACATTGCTTCCCCCAGAATCCCGTTCACCATCCAGAGGTTGTGTGAGCTTCTCACTGAGCCAAAGAGGAACTACACAGGAACAGAGAAGTTTCTACGAGGGGTTGAAAAGGTGAGCATGAACCAGAATGATTTTGATAAGCAGTTTAGGGATGCTTGATGTTGAGTAACTATACTTTTAACAAACTTGTTTTATGTAGTTATGATAATGAGTGTAATTAGATAAAGCAGTGGTTCTCAACTGGTCTGGCCTTGGGACACATAATTGCCCACGGGCAAGTTGCGACTCAAAGTTATAGAATTCAAGCCATAAAATAAACACAATATGTAAACATAAACATAGGGTCCCTGCGTCCATAGCACATTAGTCTGTCATCCTAGATAGATTTATATTATTTTATTTGCCACACTTGCTATACCTTTTGCCCAGTTTTGTTTGAATAATTTAATCATAAAACTGCATTTAACATCACTAGTCTAAGTCACATGCTACCCGCAAATGATAGGGAAATGCGTTTTCCCCAGCAATATAACTACAGTATAAACCTTTTACTTTTCTGACAGAATTATGAATTCTAGCACAAGGATTCAACTAACCCACCAGTAGCATCCCTGTAGACAGCTAGTAAGTTGAAGCTATCCACGCACGTGTTACAGCACTACTCCAGCCGACACTTCGGACTCACCTACAGTAGGCTATTCATCTGCTGCTCACGCAGAACTGTTTGACTGTCTCCGAGAGCCCCCTTTCCCTTTGTTCGGTGCTCATGCTTCAATCACATACTCAGCTTTTTCCTACAAAACTCATTAAAGTTCTGCAAGAACAAAGCCATTCAGCGATCCACTTTTGGCGGCCCACCAGTTGAGAAGTACTGAGATAGAGGATATTGTATCAGATAACAGTAGAAGTTGCACTTGTAGAAGTTCAAGAATTAATCTTCCTCTTAGTCCTCGGAGTGTCATGTTTGACCTCACCTGTATAGTCAGTAATGTGCTTTGAAATGTATTAAACGTTTTGCTTAAACACAACTGTCTGAATTTATTATAATTATTTTTGTCCTACTATTCTCAGAATGTGATGGTCGTTAGTAGTGTGCACCCTACATCAGAGTAAGTGACTGAAATGTCTGACATTTAAAGCAGAATAACATTATCGCTGGAAATGGCAGGAAAGGGCACTGATGTTTGTAAATGTCTTATTGTTTGTAGGAAGAATGGATGCAGTGGGATCAACAGAATGAATGGTGTGATGTTACCTGGAAATGCGTCTGCATTTACAGAGAGGTAAGGACGGTGCTATCAAAGTTGGCCTAACTTTTCTGCCGTCTAAGAGGCGTTGCAGCTTTGCATCCTTTTCTGTCCTGATCTGTCCTCTTTATGTCTCTTCCCCCAGGAAAGTCAATGGCCCTGGGACACCCAGGCCTCTAAACAGGCAGAAGGTCCCCCTGGCCAGCTCACTAGCCACCAATGGCCTTCCCGACAGCACAGAGAATAAAGACCCCAACACATCGAGCGGACACAGCAAACTACACGGGTAATGTCCACAGGCTCGATATCTCCCATTCAGCACTTTTCATTAACCATACTGCATTCATTCATTCATTTTCTCTCTCTCTCTCTCTTTCTTTTGTTATCTTTCTTTCTCTCTAGTGAAACGTCTGCATCAGGTCTCAGCCGATTTTTGTTGAGGAACAAGCACCCGGTGAAAGAGGATGACGAGGGTCTGGAGGAGGAACAGCCTGAAGTGAAGAGGCTGAAGTTCCTGAAGGACGGCGAGGAAGCAGCAGAGGAAGAGGACGACGAAGAGGAAGACGAGGACGAGGCAGACGAGTCGGCGGTGGAGACCCTCCGGCCCATGCTGGCCGAGAGCTCGTCGGACCCCCAGCAGGCCCACGCCCAGTCCTCTGTATCGCCAGAGAAGCAGAGGGATGAAGAAGAACTAGAGGAGGAAGAGGAGGACTCTGTGCCTGCCAGCTCTGTAGCCGTCTGCCAAGACCCAGGTAAGGCCGCCACCTGAGTCACGTTGGTGGTGTTTGCCTTGGCATGTTTTCATTGCTGAATCTCCTCTTCATAGAGCCCTAAAAGAATCCTAATAATACTGTGATTGGATTGTGGAATCCTATGGAAGTGAATGTGGTTGAATTAGTGTTGGGGCAAGTAACTGGTGTGAAACGGTAGGAATCTTATTCCCATAGTGGAAAGCATTTTTGGTCACATTTGCACCCTCTCACTAGAGTCTGTGTAACAGTGGATTTGTGATTTGCTACACAGCTGTTGGAGCTCAGATAGACAGCTGCTGCCAAAAGTCATCAATACTTCAGACTTTTTTTCTTTTTCAGCCTGCAGTTGTATGAGGCTTGTAAGCGTCCTATATCATTTTCCAAATATTGTCATCATGTATTAAACACTGATGTTTCTCAACAAATAAGTGACGAAACCAGAAGAACTGATTGATTAGCAGGTGGTTATAAACTTTAGTATCATAGATTACAGTTGTTGCTGCAATCAAGCGGTAAAGCAAAGCCTTACCAACACATCGTGGGTTTGTTGCCGTGAAGGCGTGCACATCTATAGCTTTATTACAATTCCCCGGCTCACTGCGTAAGCTGTAAAAAAAAAAATAGGTGTAGGTGAATGGCCCTTAGGAGATCCTTCTGCTCTTGGTGATTTCATATTGTCATATAGCCAGCCACCTGAATCATTACTTCTCTTTCTCTTTCTCTCTCTCTCTCTCTCTCTCTCTCTCTCTCTCTCTCTCTCTCACTCAGAGCCCTCCAGCACCCAGACAGAGCCTTCACCCGAGGAGAGCAAAGCAGGAGAGAAGGAGGCAGAGAGGGAGGCCAACTCGGAGCGGGAAGTTCCCAGCAGTGCTGACGACAACCCAGAGGAGCCTGCCGACATGGACCAATCAGAGCAGAGGGCACCCTCGGGTACGGCTGCCAGCCCCGAGAACAGGGAGGCGAGAGACGAGAGCAACGAACATGTCAGCAGCAGCAGCAACAGTTGCAGTGAGGAGATCGAGGAGTCCACCGCTGCCGCGACCCCTTCTGACAGTACCACAGAGCTCCCTACAGAGGGCGCCCCAAAGTCAGACGCTCAGGACTCGGCCTCAGCAGAAGAGCCCATGGAGGTGGATTAGAGCCATCATGACCACCACCAGCAGCCGCAGCAGCAGCAGCAGAATCATAACCATCTGCCCTCAACACCAACCTTCTCTCAACCACCTACTCTGTCCTGCCCACACACCCCTCCCCCCAGGGCTGAGGGCAGTGATTTGGAACACCTTAGCTCTCTCCAGGAGACTGATTGGAGTATGCCACAGTGGCCTCCCCTCTTCCTCGTCTTCTCTTTCCAACTCTTTCTCTCGTCTCATACACACGTCGGCTCAGGAGTAGCTCACTGGGCCCCAGCTGCCCTTCCCTGAGCCCCCACATGGTCACCTGTCACTGGTGTCTGTGCGTGCCCGTGTGTTTTTCTACCACAGAATTTGAGAGTTTTTAAAATACTTGATAAAAGAGTAGCCAAATGCTCCTCACGCGCTCCATTCTGTTCTGTTTGTTGGTTTCTATCTGTCTGTCTGTCTGTCTGTCTGTCTTCCCTCCAGGTTAGATCCAGTGAGACGGCCTTTCTGGTTTTTCTTTCCCGTGGCCTGACCAGTAGAGGGTCTGTAAAGGTGACGTGTGTTGCTCTTCTTTTTTTTAAATGACTTTTCTTTTGAATTTATATTGCTTAGTGCAGCAACCACAGAGGTGTTGACCTCCCTGTAAGTGCAGACGCACGTCACCAGAGTAGGCTACCTGCACTGTAGTTATGCAGCCACTCCAAAGATCCGCTATGAGTATGTTCTGAATCTGGAGCTTTTACCGCTCCCTGCCCTCTGTTGCAGTTTTTTGTTTTCTGTCTCTTTCACATTCTTATCCGAGGTTTCAAAGAGAAGAGGAAGGTCTTGTTTAAATGTAGGTGACTCAGAAAAAGAAAATACTGTAGCCTTGTGACTCTCTCCTCGTCTCTAGTTGAAAATGACTGCATTAGAACGGCATGGCAAAAGCTACTAAACGATGTGAAAGCCAGTTTAGGTTGCTATCCTCACCCAGCCCGTTGAATTCAGTCAGAAGGAAAGGGAAGTGAGGAGAGTGGGCTACGTCAGGGAACCCAGGTGGAGGGACGCCTAACATTTCCCCCTTTCCTACTGCCCCATCTCACACGCTATGTCGAAATCTCACTGACTGTTCCCAAAGGAGGAAGTTCATTTAACCTTAACCTGATGTTTAACACAACCACAACTCTTTTTTTTTTTAATTTATGAAGACATCTCAGTTAAATAACCTATATATATTTTTGAAGAAGCAAAACAAAGGTCTTTATCGTTTATTGTTTTGTTTGATTTTTGGCAGCCAGTTATTGATGACTGGACGTGTGCAGCTGAGAGTAGGTAGCTGCTGAAACATCCCTATGTATGTATGTATGTATGTATGTGTGTGCGCGTGTGTGTGTGTGTGTGTGTGTGTATGTATGTGGCGCTCTGATGACTGCGTCCCGTCGCTGAACTCAAAAAGTCTTTTTTTTTTTTTCACTGACTCTGTGCGAGCTGAAGCAATAACTGGCTCCCAAAAGGCACAGTTCTCTCCACAGCTGTACTGTTTTTGATATTTAGAATTTTTAAATTCCTGTAGAGGTTTTTTGTAGATTTACAAATATGTGTTCACTGCCTCTGTGAATCCATACGAATTGTACATTTTTTGTGTGTATACCTGAATGCGTGTGCTTTACAGTATAAATAAAAGATTTTCAATACAGTTGAGGCAATAAATGTTACGGGTTTTAATGCTTGCTTTGTTGATTCATTTTATTTTTATGTTTGCATCCATTGTTTTTCTTGCCTGCTTACCAGGGAATGTGTGGCATTTCACTTGGATTTGGTCCCCCAAAAATGATATTCAAAGGAAGTGGCAAGTGTTTGAGGTGCCACTTTACATCTGAACTCCCTGTTTTTACACACAAACACGAGCAGTATTACAACATGTGCGCCCACTCCACTGTTAAGCTCAGGATTCTGTAAGGGGGGGGTGGGGGGTGACGTGTGAAACCTGTGTGTGTCTGAAATTTACCCAGCTCTCTCATAGGAAATAAGAAGGGGATTGTCTAAATCCTTCAGCAGGCGGCAGCACTTTACTGTAGTCTTTGTAAAACCTGTCTCGTGGGAAATAAAAGCCGGCCTGTCGAGGGAATAGAGGGACGCTTTAATTCCAATGAGCCGTAATTTGATCCAGACTCAAACAGGAGGGGTTATTGCAGAAACCAAGCGTTGGTGACGAACTGTCTGGCGTCTTTTGAGTTTTTGCTTTTGCTGCTTTTTATCAGGCTTAATAATGATGAATGAATTGTCGTTTTTTGGAGCTTATAGGAAAGATGGTCTGTAGTCGACTTCACAGCACTAACTCAGAAAAGGTGTATAAAGTGATGTTGAAGTTTCTTTGCCATGTGTCTGGTCAAGTGATAAAACTACTGCTATAAACTACTAGGGTGATTCTCATTAACTTGATTGTGGTTGTCACAAGGCTGCTGGGTTCTTCTAACTCTACGCATCCCTTTATCAAGCCACGAAGTAGGCTATCAAGAAGTGGTCGAGGTAATGGGAATCCAATTATTTCAAGTGAACCCCAACCACTGGACCCTCTTCCCTGTGGCACCGTATGCTGATAAGGTATCCTCCTTATTCCCTTAAATCCTACATGTGCATCTTTATTATCAGCCGGAGCCTATTTGGTGTCTAGTGTCCCCCGTTTCATCACTCGGGGATAAGAGCCAGAAGGTCAACCCATTGTCAGTTTCACATGCAAAGCAGAACCATGAATAGAATGGTCTGTGGTATAATGATATTTAGCCCCTATGAGCAATATGATCATGGCAGGACTGGCTGGCTATAGGCTACTGGCAAATGGTACAGACTGCGGTTATGTGTTTGCTTATCTTTTTGTGAAGAACCTTGTGTGCACCTCTCTGCCTTGACTGGCAGCCTGCCAGATAAGTAAAATGCCAGGCTAATTTGACAGGTCTGGTTGAGCTCCAGTGGAAACAGACAGAAAAATAAATCAACGTCATGAATCAGTCTTCTGAGCATGCGAGTCTTTCAAACAAATCACTAATC
The DNA here is from genome assembly GCF_900700415.2 of Clupea harengus. Lineage (NCBI taxonomy): Eukaryota > Metazoa > Chordata > Actinopteri > Clupeiformes > Clupeidae > Clupea > Clupea harengus. The sequence goes on from NC_045156.1 coordinate 1,239,766, forward strand.
CTCAGTAATGCAATCTGTTTTCCCTGCTTGAAAGACGGTTCGAGATGTCATGTTTAAAAGTGTGGTCCCACCATTGTTGACCTTAAAATACAAAATTGTTAGCCCCTTCCACGCAAAGGTTTATTTTCCTGAATGGAGGCTAGCTTTGGCAAACAGAATGGACCGCTTGGAAATAAACCCCATAGTGATATATCCAGCCCTTGGCTTCCAATAGCAAAGGTGCCAGACCATTTCAGATGATTTTGTCTGAGGATATGTTCAGGCTGTGGATTGAACAGAGATTTTTGAAGTGCGGGTTTAAAAACCGCTTCTGAGATTAATAGTATTGAACATCTGCAGAAAAAGAGCCTCTCAGTGTCCCCTGAAACCGAACTGGCGTGTAAGGCGAGCAAGAGAACACGTTCTTGCCTTAGTGCATAACCAATCAAGCTAATTACATTTTCACTTTTATCTCAGTTTAATTACGACAAGCTCCATGAACGGCCGCCATGTCCAATTTTCATATTACATTTTACGGATTGTACATTATGGTGGAATGACCTGTTGACGAATAAATCTTATTTTGGCGCCTTCGCAATTTACTAAATCAATGACAGCAGGGCCTGCTGAATGTAACGTTCTGGTTTCACTGTGGCACAGCAATCCAGAATATGTCATGCGAAGACATTTTAAGTATTGTTTTTCTGCGTTTTGTTTTAAGAAGTTCTACTGGTTCTGGAACTGACTACTAACAATGTGCAACTGGATGCAATTGTACTGTCACTTTGATCCAAACCAAGGCTTTTCTGTCTTTCATCGCTCCGATGACTGCATAGGCACCAGTCCACTAACCGTCAGGCGATGCTACCGTCTAAAAATACCACATGTAAGCAATCGCTATATTGCCGATCAGTTCCGGATGGGAAACGTCACGGCGTTCGGCAGGGTGATGGACTTAAAAGTAAAACAGATCAAAAATGGTCCCTATCCCTCAGCTGTGTTTCTGCTCTTCTACAGGATTGGAAGGTCACAAGAAGGGCACACAGAGAGACAGTATGCTCAGCGCGACTTGTTGTAGTGATGCAGGTTGAACCCAACTCGGGATACGCAGTTTCTGAAAAACGCGCGTTCACCTGATACATTTGAAAAAACAAAATAGACGCCCACAGCAACACTTAGCGCCTCACCTGCATGGCCTCTGAAGCACGATAACCAATCATGTTCACATCAACCAAGCTCGAATGGACTATAGGTGAATATCAATTAGGCTGTTGCAAAAGTCTTTGAAAGAACTGTTACGCTGGCAGCTAATACATTAAGAATGCAAACATATAACATTAAATAGTAGCCAAGCCTAAATAGCGTCGAATACTATCACGACAGAGGACGCCGTGATTGTAGTTGTTGGGTAAATGGGGCCCATTGAATTTGCGCACGAGTTTCCGAGCAAATGATCCAACCCGACCATGCGTTCAAATCATTTTGACCGAGTCGGAGTTTGAATATTCCCAATTTCCAACGTGTGATGAACAAAGAATAAGAGCCCCGACTCCCCGGTCCGCAATGTCTGTGTCATCCAATAGAGGGTAGTGTTTAGTTTCCCAAGCCATGCCCTAACATGATTACCCTGGCCCCGAATCAGAGAGGCGGGCTGACTGCCTGGAGCGGTTGATATGAGCTGCCGAGTGTCCTCCTCTCGCTTTCCCTGCTGTCTGTGTGCTGCCAGCAGCCTGCTGTCTTCAGCTGCATGTCAAATGTGGACCTCAACATGAACCCCCCACACATGGGCACCCATTCCTGGTGGATTCGTGGTTCCGAGCATACACAGAACAAGAGAGAATGAGAGTCAACTCCACAGCTATTTTAAAGTAGTTTAAAGTTTAATATTGCATGCTAGAACAACTGGGATTCTGATTTATTCTGTTCAGCGCTCTAGCTGACATCATATGGCCAAAACCACAAACTGGCGTGCCAGACTGTCCCACGACGTCTGTGTGTGAGCTGTTTGATTTTGAAGTGATGTGTTGATGTGTTTGTGGTTCAATGTCAAGTTCCATTGTCTGGCATATAGAGGGGTCAAACATTCTGCACCAGGCTGACAAATGGCAAGCATCGCTTGTGGGTGGATCAAGTCCAAGCTGTTTGCAGGAGAACCAGAACGAGAGGAGAAAGAGGGAACAGACAGCGGGCAAATAGCTTCCGTTTAATGGAGGACCTTGCAAAGGGACAGCTCTTTGAACCCTAGACAGCAATTAGCAGACCTTTATGATTTAACAACAACAGCGCATTATAGCGGGAGTAGAGAGACATGCTGAAATATAAAAAAGTATTCATTAATACACTGTGAGTGAAGTAGACATCTTGCTCTATGGAAGGGGCCTGAGGTTTGGCATGGACAGATCACTACAGGGTCAAGACCCAAGAAAAGATGCCATTCTCAGGTACCTGTTGTTTAAACTGCCACTTACCTGTCAGACTGGCATCAAATGAGAGGGAATGAAAAAAAGCTCTCTGAGCCTCGACTGTGTCTGCATCACACACGCGAGATGGCTCAGCAAGACAGAACAGTTGTAAGGAGGGTATTCACACTATAAATCTTTCACTGTGCATTTTGTACTCCCTTTCAAACTTTAGAGACAGAAAATGGCTTTGGTACCAGACTGAGTGATGGGAAAATTATAGTGTTCGTATCCTATGCATGGATGACACCTGTGCCTCTCAGTCTGGTGCTGTGTACAGACGGTGTGTAGACGGCGTGTTGAGCGCTGCCAGGGAACTCTAGTTCATTGGCTCCATTCCTCGCACACTTTGATTTCACAGTGAAGTCCGTGCTGCAGGGATGTGGTAGCCACAAATCATGGATTGTCTGATGTTTTACATGCATACTTCTAGTAATGCCTACAGCAATGCTGGTCCCACCGACACGCTGAAAGAATCTCAGCCTATAAAAACAGGTGAATTATTTTTTGCGTGGAATAATCTTTGTTGACTAAATGGAGATGCAAGATGAATCCCAGCACAGGGGTGTACATACAGAGCCACAGGGTAGCAGGTTTACTGACCTGTACCCATGAGTCTCAAGGTCAGGTCACATTCAAGACATCCAGAGCAAGATTTTTGACTAGGAATGGAAGTGTTTTGAGCAAAATAGCAATTGGCGTTTATTGTTGATCTCAGTGTCAATAGTTGGTCATCTAGTCTGTGCTATAAAGGGATAATTCTGCCATTACTGACACAAGTTGTTCTTTGCTCCATTGTGGAAATGTAATGGCTAGAGTATAGCATATTGAATGTATGATCTGTTCATACATTGAGCACTGCTTTAGATGGTGTCACTCTGTATCACTAGTCTTAACCCTAACCCTATCAAAAGTACATTTTATCTAATTTATTTTTTGCCACTGGAAAAACAATCTTATTTGGATCTGATAAGATGACATTGACTTGTGCAGAGAGCCTGAAACAAGAACCGGGATAAGAGCTTAAACAACAACTAAAGCTTTTGACTCCCAGGCAGCACTTCAACCTGTCATCCTTTTATGAGTTTTTGTTTGGGGCTATTTGATCTTTCAAGTGGGGAACTCGGTGGAAGTTATTAGGCATTAGGCTCTTGTCTGCAACACATCTGTTTTCAAACGTGCAAGAATTTTACGAGACATCCACATTAGGCAGATATCACCCGCAGGGCTTATGTAATCGTTGGGTGTGTATCTACAGGTGGGAACGTGGCTGTCAAATCAAAAGGTAAACATCTCTGGAACGTCTCCTGTGGTGTTATCTGGAGAGCTGTTGTTCCACACCTGTAGATTGTGTGGAGAGTAAGCACACATTGGAGATTTGATCAAAGAATATTTGGCAGATATACTGACAGATGCGTGTGGACACCATTCCGTTGTGTGAGAATAGAGAGGAGACCAAACACAAATTTGAATCGTAGCACGAGAAAAAAAAGACAATATGGAAGAATTAACACATGTTAATCCAAAGTGGCTGAAACAATACAGATTTGAAAAACATTACCCACCCTTTATACCCTATTACTATTCCCCACAGGCCCCAAGCCAGCCAAATACCCAAATGGGTTATTTATAAAATTGCTCTGTTGGGCTGAGCCCTCGTGCATAATATGCCGTTTAGCATCCCAAGGCACCTGTCTCTTTGTTGTTCTACATGCTAACCGAGGCTGGCATAGAGGAGACCGGCGGTTCTAGTTTTAAGTAATGTGTATATTGATTAGGAGGAATTCTGCGGGTCTGAAGGTTGTGGTGTCCGATTGGAGTATTTCAGCCTGATGAAGTGCTCTTAATTGACTCGGCTGGAGGCAGTGGAGTACTCTGGCTCTTTATGCTCTTTTCCTACGGGCTCTCAGGCTAATAGCAGAGAGAGTGACAGAGAGAGGGATAGAGAGAGTGTGAGAAAGAGAGAGAGGCTGAGGGGAAGGTGGCTTTGTTACAGTGCTAAGGGCTTTTAGCGAACATTTTGTCAGAGGCGTGCTGCTCTTTGCGATGGGGCTGTAAAATGTGTGAATGGAGGGCCTAATAAAGACCCAATTTGTGCCATTTTGTCCATTTAACACCGGCGCAGGGAGTGCTGTTGTGAGCGGAGCTTGTTAGGTGAGCGAGACGAGAGACAGAGAGAGAGAGAGAGAGAGAGAGAGAGAGAGAGAGAGAGAGAGAGAGAGAGAGGAGCAGACCGAACAGGGTAAAAAGATCAGAGCCATGTGTCTGTGTCCTGCTGGGTGAAAATGGCAATAATAACAGGAGTACACAAACACACACACAGACACACACACACAGGCAGTGTCACACTGTCACACACGATGCAGGAAGTCAGGTTAATGCCACCCTGGGGCTCTGATCACTGAAATCAGTGCTGAGTGACAGAACACAGACATACTACAACCAACATAATTTAGTTGCATTTATTTGATTTGAATGTAATGAAAACATCCCTTGTAATAACAATATGGCTACTATTTATGGTCTGATGATGTAATAGTTGTCCATCTGCAATCCCCAGACTTTTCATTATCAGTCTCTGCAGCTGAACCAGTGGAGTCCAACCTAATGCAGAAATGGTTGGAGAAAATAGGATATCTATATCTCTATCTCTATCTCTATCTCTATCTATCTATATATCTATCTATCTATAGATATATAGACACCAAAAATAACATATAAAGATCTGGCCAATGAGAAATTAGCTTGTTATGGATCTTTCTTAGATGTGTAAATCCAGCCAGTCTCTGGAAGAGGTAATCACGCTGTTTGCCATGACCACACAGTATCTCGCCCCATACTGTGTCTCATCAGCACATCATCAGTCGGATCCACCATCCTCATAATCACGAGGGATAGAGGATGCCAGACACTCATAGTAGTGTGTGTGTGTGTGGTGTGTGTGTGTGTGTGTGTGTGTGTGTGTGTGTGTGTGTGTGTGAGTGGTGTTTAAGAGGGAGGCAGGTAAATGCTCCATCGATTAGGACTAAATTGAGTGGGCTGTGATGGATTGTGACAGAGTAGCCAGATTTAAAGATCACTGTAATACTCTCCCTCAGCGTTTTTTAACCGTTTCACTCCCTCACTGGGGCCAGTGCGCGGCTCTCCATCATCTCCCATGGGGGGATGTGAGGAGATTGACTGGATGATAATCACACTGGGCTCCAGACCCACAAATCCTGGTTTACTGCCTTTCCATTGAAGTGAAATAATGTGCAATGTGTATGAGGTAAAATATCGACTGTGGTAAAGTTTACATACACGTCACACGGCATGGCTGTGATTTCTTCCATTGAGATGATGTTCTGGTGGAGTGCAATCAAGTGTGATGATTAAATGATTCGATTTATGCATATTTAATGCAAGCTTTTTTTGCCCCATGCTGTGAGAGTCTCTCTAGGCTCTTGCAGACTGAGTGGGGCGATTTCCTGCCATAATCTTATCTCGCTTCAGGCAGAGGTGTTCTTTAAGACAACATGTTCATCTAGTTTCACGGTGATTTCCCATCTAGGTGCAGACATGCTTTGTTGTAGCACGTACGTATGTCTCACAACAGGAAGATGGCGCAAACAAAAATGTGCAAAAAGTGGCATGAGCGAGACACCCTGTGGTGGAATAACACCCTTTGGTTGAACTCTCAGATTAACATTTGAATCCTGTCTTGGCTGCCGCAGTCAAAGGGAAGCTACATGTCTTTCAGCTAGAGGCCTTGCTTGAGAAGAGGGGTTGCAATAAATTTTACAGGATGTTAAATCGTCCATTGTCACATTGTTAAAAGACCATTCAGGGCCTGACACGGAGGGACATAGTATCTTTTTGAGGAAACACAAAAACTTTTCTTGTCCCCTTTCAGGCATGTAAATTCCACAAGAGCATGGCTGAATGAGAGCCATCTAATTGGAGTTGTAATGGCACCAAGAAGAGCCATGTTCCCAGCACCCCTGAGCATGCTGAGGGCTCTGCTAGGCGAAAACAGCAGGACAAACATGCTCCCTGTGTCTCTGAGATGCTGAGCTCGGTAATACGAAAATCAGTGCCAATTAAAGATGCATAATATACTGAATAATGAATAATATACATTTCGGTCGTAGGCTAGCACTACACTGCATTACACTGAAGAGTACAATAATGACTACAATTGGGTCAGGTTCTGTGGCTTTTATGAAGTGCACTTGTGCCTGTTATCCAGAACATATTAGGGAGAGCAAATGAGCTGAAACCCACAACACCCATGAGGAGGGCCTGGAGAGGATCCGTGGAGAGGGGGCTGGGGATGGGTTGAGTGGCGAGGGCCCGACCTCCATGGTGGGAACAGGAAAATTCCTCCAGATGAAACCAGAGGAGGACTTCCCTGCCATGAGTTACTGCGCTGCCAGGCCATAAACCACGCCAGCACAGCAGACCTCTGAACTTAACAAGTCCATGTGAAGTTCAAGGGTCAGATCACCGCAGAGAGCGATGAATCTCAGAGGGACCGTTTGGGAGGACTGTTTCTTTAGGCTATTCAGTGTTAATTGAAGCGTATTACTGCATGTTTTATTTCGTGTGATTGATGTGTCAATGTAATTGAATACCATTCCTCAGGAAATGTTTTAAAAAGGCAAAGTATACTGTTACTTCATACATGAAAGGCCACACATACTAAAACTGCTGCAGAACAACATTGATTGAGGCAGAGTTCAGTGGATTGGTATTGGATGTCCTCTTGTATGAAGGGAACAAATGTGTTGTGGGCTTTTACCTGCTCCATTTTAAGGCCATAGTCATGTCGTGTTACGCTCATACAGCACAGCCCAGGAAACAAGCATGCTAAATGAGAGTGTTGCTGCTATTGTGACTAGCAGAAACAATACCATATTCCAATCCATGAAACCACCACACTAGGCTAAAAGCATAGCTTAAGAAAGTCAATTTGAAATTGCAACAAATATCTGATGCGAGAAAAACACACAGTATACATACTTTAGCTTAGCAGGCTGCTATGTGTTTGCAAATGTAAGTTAATTTAGTGAGTATCAAAACCCAATCTGTCTCTTCTCGACCACACTTGCTTGCCTGTAGAATAGTTGGGTTTATATGTGCTTAATGTGCAGGTAAACATTCAAAAGAATCAACATATTTCGTACCTTGTTTTGAAGAACCCCTTGCTTCCCTTTAGTCCCTTAATGTCATTTCTCATTAGATCCCAAGAAGCCATCTCCCAGTAATCAAATGGACTCCTGTGATTCCTAATGCTAATCTACACTGATGATGATAGTACGTGGGCTGTTGTTTATTCTTTATTCATTTAATGTAGGCTTGAACTGCAGTTCACCTCTCCGGCTAATGATGGTATTTATCATGCACTGTCACTCAGGACTCCACTCCTCCTCCTGTCATCCCTAGCAAACTCTGACACAGTTTAATGTAGCCACTGCATTTTCTGATGGCAGAGAGAGAAAGAGAGAGAGAGAGAGAGAGAGAGAGAGAGAGAGAGAGAGAGAGAGAGAGAGAGAGAGAGAGAGAGAGACACTACAGCAGGGCTTAGTGGCAACTGTCTAATGATCTATCCTTCGGATTTCCCTTCAACTCCTCCTCTCTCTGCCTCTTCTAGTTCCACTTCAGCTGTGTTCCCCCCGTCCGGCCCTCCGCCTGCCTGCAGAGTGTGCTGAGTGGTGTGGTGTGGGGTTGAGGTCTTCTGGTAACCAGAGGCATAGCTGTTTGGGAATGCTAGGGGTCAGTGAAAATGGAGCGTTGATCTTGGCTTGTTGTTGGAAGAGGGAAACGCTCCATCTCTCTTTGACATCAGTTACGTCTCCAACACGACCTCACAGTTAATTTGAAAGAAAGGGGTTGAGCCACTGTGAACGGGCCTTATTTTGTTTTTCTTTGCAATGACCACGGCCTTTACAAGTCGTGCCAAACTAGCAGCTCATCAATTGCCTTTGCCTCTGTGGTGCAATCATTTCTGGTGGAATTGCACGGGGGGGAGCGAAGCAACTGGGAGCAGGGAAAACAGCCAACACAAATAGGATAACGTTTTCGAAGCTGATTTGTCTTACTTCGCAGTTGCAATTTTTGTCCATCACATTACACTTCCATCATCTGCCAACAAACAAACAAACAAACACACAGCAAGCGAGCAAACGCAAACGAGCGCAGAGGCAAACGAAACAACAGGAAAACAACCTGAGACACTCTCTCAGCACCACCAAGCCTGTTTATTTATAAAATGCTCATTAAGGCTCGTATTGCCCTCTAGCATTTAATTTAGCTCTTCCTCCCAAATGAGGAAAACCATTTGATTTTCCCTGGCACTCTCACATCCTGATGAAAGACACCAGCAAATGAGCCCGAGGTTAGTCTGTCAGTCTTGTCGACTTTTAACATGATTGAGAGGCTGAACGGAGCAGTGGGCATCCCTAATAAACGGTGCCATTTAAGTGTATTGAAATGCCAGAGCTACCAGTTATTTATGGCCGTGTGGTGATGGACAGTGCCGTCTTGGAGTGAATTACACCACCTTGCATCTTGTCCACATAATCCGCTGATATTTTGATGTATTTTTTTAATCATGTTTAATCAAGTATGAGAGCTTTTGGTTATCAGTTTTGATGACACTTTATGATGTCTGCTGTCGCTCCAGTGGATATTTTTCTTGTGTGTAAAATATGACCATAAAATAGAATAGAGTCCCTCCAGGGAGTACAGCTAGCAATTACATCTGTTTTTAGTCCCTGAGACAGCACACATTTACAGAGAGCTATCCTCACAGAGACAGATTTATAGTGTAATTCACATACATTATATTTACTGTTTCTATGAATAAGCAAAGCTTTCTTAAAAGGATCCGTTCGCTTGTCTTGTCATCGTACATTTATCGCCTGAATAAGTGCTGACAGATGGTGATGTTTTTGAAATCTGCAGAGGGATTGCAGGACTGTGGTGCCAAACTGGAGTGAAACGCTGAGCTGTGCTGCTGAAGGGTTGACTGCTCTCTCCACCCTTTGGTGAAAGCTGGATGAGCTGGTGAAGGTGACTCTTCTGTGACTTTGACATTTTCTTCTAAAGAAGCAGGGTTTACGTGTCAGAACATAGCGAAGACGGCCATCCCTTGCGTTAAAACAGCATTTTGTTCTAAAGGGAAAATGTTCATTCGCATTGTTCCATCATTCATTTGCTTCTTGTTTACTTGCAGGAGACCCTGATATATGCAGACTGACTTGTGTTGGTTTGTCTTCTTGATTGCGCCATAGCAACCAGAATAGCTCTGACTATCAGCTGCCTTTCTGCAAAATTAGACATTAGAGTTGGAAACGCAGGCAAATGCTGATGGCTTCATTTCCCATGGAACGTGATTGTAGGGCCCTGATGTGTTTTACATGATTGCGTGTATACTCTGAACGGAGAAAAATGTTTGCTAAAGAGAGCAGCCATTGATTTAGCATATTGGGGGTATTTGAAGAACTGGAGAAAAACTAAGTTTGGTTCCACAGATCCAGTTGGTAGACTTTCTATGGGGATGTGCTGTTAACTTCTCTCTCACACTTTCTTCCACACATCAGGACAAGGTGGCGTTCTGAAACACCCAGAGCCAATATGTGTGTTATAATCTTTACATTTTTAATACAATAAAATATTCATACCCCTGGCTCCACTTTACATTTACAAATAAAGCAGCAATCAGCAGCCTTATATCCTGTGTATACCTCAGGGGACTGTGAAAGGTGTAAAAATCAATTAATTTAATTCTGTTCACTCGCCCAGCAAAACAAAATTCAATTTGTCGCTGGAAGACACATCCATTCCCTGCTGCTCGGAGAAATCTATTATTTAATAGAACTTTACAAATTAACAGCTGGTGTGTGAAAAATGTCACATGGGCTGAGGCAGTAGACTCACAGAGCAATGAGAAAAAGACACCTTTAGTTGAAAGTCACATTTTGGCTGCAGGAGTGATAAAAGCCGTATAAGGTTTAGAAATCATGAACTGATGCTGCATAAATGCATCTGTGAATAAATACTTCATGTGGGTTTTTTTGTGTTCACTTAAGTGAACACCTGGATGTTTAATTCATATCAGTACTTCTAATGACATCAGAAAATAGATTTTGAACAATAAATATAAGATGTAAGTTTATTTTCATGGGAGTTGTATGCACAGCTTTTAGAAGTCTCCAGTGGGATCCTCCCGCAAAGATTTTGATATTGAACTGTAGACTGCAATTAGTCACTGCTTTTACAGCAAAGCAATCAGGGTAATTTCTCCATTAGTGAAGTGGTGTTTATAGTCATGGCTCATTTAATCCCCAAGCTTGATATTTGGCAGCTTGCTGAAGGCTCCTCTGGAAGGGAGTTACTATTCTGTCAGTCTAGTCATTATTATATACTCTTTTTATACAGTATATCTGTCAGTCCAGTCATTATTATATACCCTTTTATACAGTATATCTGGGCCAAATCCAAACTTCACACTCCCCAAGTCCCCTTTGGATGCTAATATGCTTGAGAGATAAACTTTTTAGAACTTAACCATTCACAAGTTCTAAATTACAGGTGTTGCCGATATCTACTCCAACCGAGTACAGTGGTTTTTCCCCCACTGGTAGCGCACCAGAAGCAGTTCCCTCAGCAAGAAAACTCAAACCCTTACCTCAGTTCTTAAAAGATCACACATTTCCCATTACTGTTTCGCACGTTTCTTAGATTTAAAGCCTTGTTTGCAAATTTCTTCACAAAACTGGTGAAATGAATCATTCTTTAAGCACAATGTGCTCTTTTAGCAAACACATGCAATCAATATAATTCAATGAGCACACCCTCAAACACTAGGCCACAACGTTATTAGCACACTAATGACTATATAGGGTCATTAGCGTGCTTATGTACTTTGGAACAATTGATTTGAACAAGAAGTTGCAGGACATCAGGGCAGTGGTGGAAGACAACCATGAAGAGGATGAAGATGAGGACAAGGGACACAATAGAATTATTTCAGTCGAAATCTGGGCTACTCTTGTTCAAATACCTGGGTTGTACCATAGCAGTAGTCAATGTAACCTTGTGTACATGTAGAGAGTGAACTCTCTTTGGTATTAACAAGGCCAGTTTGGACTGGATTGGCCACAGCTGCTATTCTTACAGTTGCTATGTTAATAATCCCAATCACTTTTAACACCTCTTATTTTGGATTATTGTGCTGATGCAGTGGAGGGGTCGAGATTTTTATTAGATGAAAAATACACTGACATATATCACAATTATATATATAAAAAATGTTTTTAAAGGAATGCAGCCCGAACATGTGCCATCTCAAAATACCCATAACTGGCTCTTCCTTTAAAACAGCACCTAGTGCAGCTCAAAGCTCTGAACCAACTGCCTTTGCCTGAAATGACCCCCAGTCACCCCCACCCAACCCCCACCCCCGACTCCCTCTATGTCAGTCTGCTGTAAACAACTCCAGCAAACCCTCTCCACATAAACTGGATAGCATAAAGCCTGGGAGAGGCAGCTTTAATCACTCAATGCGTGCCTCCACCACCACAACATCCATCTCCTTCAGCTCCGGCAGCACCTCTATAGTCTCTCCTGGATGGGCTCTCCAGGACAGCTAAGAGCACAAAGACAGCCTTCATTTCAATTCAGTTTGATGATAAGGCAAACAGAAGGGGAAGCAAAATCCCAAAGTATATGGCGACACAAGAGGTGACTGGGGGGCGAGAGCCAACTCCACCATCGGCCTAATCTGCCGGCATCAGGAGCAGGGACATCCCAGGATGGATTGCAGGAGGTTTTTCTCTGGTTTGACTTGCATGCCTCTGCGTTATCTAGCACTAAGGGAGTGTAGGAAGCCCTCAGCACAGACATAAATCACACAGCACCGAGCCCAGTCAGCCCTGCAAGAGGCAATCAATTACCTCCTAATGGACAGAGTGAGAGAGAGAGAGAGAGAGAGAGAGAGAGAGAGAGAGAATGAAAGAAAGTGAAAGTGAGTGCTCTTGTCCCTACCCTCTCCTCATAATTATTCCCACTAAGTAGCACTGATTAAAACTGCCAGGCAAGAGCTGTGTTAACAGAGCCTAGGAGGCAATGAACACGGCAGCCTGGGGAGAAGACAGCGGCCAGGCGGGCACCATACCAGCATTAACCCTTTCAGTGTCTCTATGGTAACAAACCAGAGATGCTGGTGCAGTTGCTGCTTCTCCCAGACTCCCTTTTTTTTTTTCCTTTCGTCGCCCAAGTCTGAGTATCTCCGTATAGCAATGAGTTTTCCTCTTCTTCTACCTCCAGCAACTAATTGAGTGCTGCACATCAAAAGGCAGTCATCCCATCGTGGCTGGCCGGGGTGACGGGTGGCAGATGAGGAAGCCTGCGGTGGCATGATTGGGCTTGGCGCTGTGTGATTCGCTTATGAGATGGAGCGCGCTGGGGTGGAAGGCGCAGAGCTGACCTCCATGACCTTCCCTGCAGTCTCGCTCGACTTTGGGAGGCTGAGCGGGTGGGGGAGGGGGGAGAGTTGCAGGGGGTTTGAGCGAGTGACCTCAGGGTCGAGTGGTCAGTGGAGTGTGTGGACAGCAGTCAACCTCCCCCCTGCAGCTCTCATCTTCACACAGACAAACAGCAACCAGATAGCACTAGAGTCTGGAATGGATGTGGCCCAGATTTGGCAAGGAATCGTTTGCGATTCGGGCAAAGACTCTCTTATGTGCACTCGGTACACTAATCAACAGCTCATTTCTGGGACTGCAGTGGAGTCATTTTTGTGTTTTCTGCCTGAGGGACGGCAAAATTTACTTAAACTTCACACACACAAAGACACGGCTCTTTTGGAGGCTTTGCCTGCTTTTTTTACCCGAGTTTAATAAAAAAAAACTCAGAAGCCTTGTTATTATGCAAATCCATCTCACGGTTAGGTAATGCGGCTGCATTAGGAGAACATAAATTGTGAAAGATATTGTGCCTCAGGTACATCTAACTCTGGTATTGGTTTCTGACCCAAATAGCTCCTAACTTTGGAATGGGTCTGAACCACGCCTGGCACAGGTGCACCAGATCCAAATGCTTCCTGGGGAGTGACAATTAGCCAATTGGGGCTCTGATTTTTCATGAGGTCCACAACTAGATTGGCAATAAGCCTAAACATTGACGTGGTCATTAGTGATCTGGTGACAGCCCGACAGGCAAGTACTTTCAGCGCAACTGGCTGCAGAGCTGTAGGTGAAATCCGAAACTGCGGAATAGCAGAGAAAATGGGAGGCCTGTTTCTGTCACTGCAGTACTTTAGGCCAAAGCTAATCTGCTTACACACTCCTCTGTATGTATTGTGTCGTAAGCACAGCTTCATCAAAGTTAGCAAAGTAGAGTGACTTCAGAGAGGAGAAAAACTGGAACAACTCTCATGAAGAATACACAATGAGCAGCCGAACGACTGAGCAACCATTTTCTGTGCGATTCCAAAACAGTGCTTTTTTGAGAGGGGATGTGAGGGGTTAGGGGAGCTTTCTGAACCCCCTCAGCTGGGATTAGTCAGTATTTAGCAGAATTGTACAATTATATAAATGGCCCACAGAGACGGCATGGGTTTCTGTGCGCAAATGGGTTAGAGTTTTCTGAAACCAACTCTGAAATCCTAGAAACCTTTCTTACCTTTGACACAGATTGAAACATAGTGAAGGAAAACAAGGCTTTCATTGGGTTTTTTTTCTTCTTCAGAGGACCAGGGTACTATGCAATTCCTCTTGCATAAAACTAACTGGGTGAGGTGGAGCACAATGGCCAAAACTGAGAATGCTGGAGCTGTCACAAAGGAGGGATTAAGATTTTCACCAAATCCTGGGAGGTTAATACAAGTTCATTTCAAGTTTCTTCTCTTTTACAAACTACAGATACGTTTAGGTGAGTCAAGACCCCAAGTCTGTTTAAAACCGAAGAGCCAATGAAAAACTTCCACAACATTATTTTTTTGAAAGCTCATCAAATATAAAACAATAATTTATTATTTCTCTCATTGTACAAGACATCAAATTGTGTTTCTAACTAAAGAGTTATTAAGCTTTGTGTTATTCTTTGCCTGATACATGGATTCCTACAAAGGCTTGCCGACTACAATGGACTTAAACAACAACAGAGAGGTTTTGATTTAGTCAACAAAAAGGCGACATCATCTCCTCTAGCCACAGACACATTACGGTCTCACATTGGTTTTGAAGGAGAGTGAACAGCATTGTGTGAAACTCAGAGTCAAATATCAGCACCTTGTGTGGACGATTTGCTTTTCAGTGAAAGTGTTCGCTTTCAACTAAAAACCACACTTTAGGAATTTTACATAAAAAAACAATTCTGTGTTCACCATGAAGCTAAATATTTTTGTATTTCCTTTTAATATGCAAAACATATGCATAAACAGTAAAATACTGATAATTGTTACTTGCTTTAAAAAAAAAAAAAAAAACAGACAACAAATGCTAAATGTTGGCAGTTCTTTTCTTACGGCACACAGTCTTTTAAGAGTTCCAAAGCCTTTAAAACCCAAATATCATCACAAAGTTCAATTTATGAAAATGCATTTTCATTGTGTAAAACAGCAAGCACAAAAAGGAAGAAAGTTATAGAGAGCGTTTGAGAAAAGTGTTTTTTTTTTTTTTTTACTTTTAATAAATTCCCCCATCCCAAGTCCACCTCTGGGGCACCTATTGACACACACTCTCAGACACACGCACTCAGACACACACACTCAGACACACACTCTCAGACACACACTCTCAGACACACACACTCAGACACACACACACACACTCAGACACACTCTCAGACACACACACTCACACACAGATACACACTCTCAGTACAGTTCCTATCAGACATGACTTTGCCATCTCTCTCTTTCTCTCCATTTCTCTCTCACGTTCTCTCCTTCTCTCTCTCTCTTTTTAGTGTCATATTTACAAATGTTGCCACATTGAACGAGGCAGGAATCTCTACCCCAATCGGTAGTGTCTTATGTACAGCTCATTGGGCCGGTGAGGGCCCTACCTGCTCCTGGTCTAGACGGTAGTGACCGAGAGCAGGGAGTTGTAGACGCGCGAGCCGTCGGGCTCACGCGTGCCGTGTGTCAGCAGCTCCTGGATGGTCATCCAGTTGTCGAAGATTTTCTTGTTGCGCTTCTTCGTCATCTTCTTGTGGCTCAGTTCGATGATGTTGAGCTCTTTGCGCGGCTCGTCGGCGCCCGTCCCGCCGGCGCCGGTTTCGCCGCCCTGCTCCTTGAGGCTGTCCATGCGGCTCTGCTTCATGAACTCGCGGCGCTGCCGCTGCTCGCGGGACCGCACGGCGTGCTGCTTGCGCTCCTCCTTGCTCCAGTAGCGGCCCATCTTGAGCTCGCTGGCGGCGTCGTCGTCCGTGGTCATGCCGCTGCGCTCCTCGCGGATGCGCAGCGCGCGCTCCTTCAGCAGGCGGTCGCGCACCGGGCGCTTGGTGATGTAGCGCGTGCCGTCGCTGCGGATCTTCACCTTCCACTCCATCTTGGGACCCAGCTCCGAGCTGCCGTTGGGGCCGTCGCCGGTCGCGGCCCTGCCTGAAGACGGGGCGAGCGGGCACATGCTGACGAGGCTCATTTGGCTCTGGGCGTACTCCACGGCCGACTTCTGCTGGATGAGCTGCATGTAGCTCTGGTAGTGCTGTGCGTGGGCTGGGATGTGGGCGTGCTTGTAGGGCGAGCGGCCCCCCTTGCCCCCGGCGGGGGCGTCCCCCTTTCGCTGCTGCTGCTGCTGCTGCTGACCCTCGGCTTGAGTCCCGTTCTCCGGCTCCTTGGAGGACGACGAGGACGAGGAGGACGTGGCTCGCCCTCGGCTGGGACCTCCACAGACCTCCTGGACGGGTGACAGCAGGGGCTTGAGGACCCTCCCGCTGGGGTTCGCCGTGACGCCCTCGGGCAGGCTCTCGTTGGCACGGCGGAGCGAGTTGTCCGGGGAGAGCTCGAGCGTGAGCGGCGTGCTGCGGCAGCTCTCGCCCGTGTTGTAGGCGCTCGAGCTGTCTTTGTCTGACTTCTCGGGCAGCTCGGTGATGTCGGCCAGCTCGTGGCGGTGCGGCGCGTCCACACTGGTGTTGTAGTTGCGGAAGCCGCTGTTGTGCAGCATCCAGGACTCGCGGTACTGCTCCCGCAGCTGCTGCATCTTGTGCGCCCGCACGATGCTCAGGCACTCCAGCTCGATGGTGCGCAGCTCCTCGTTCAGCAGCTCCAGCTCCTTGTCCACTCCCTCCTCTCCACCTCCTCCTAAACCTCCTCCACCTGCTGCCGCCGCCGCCGCCGCTGCCATTCCAGGGCAGTAGAGGGCGCCACTGCCGGCCGCGCTGCGCACCTGGCACTTGAGCTCCAGGAGTTCACGGAAGCGCTCACATTCGTCCGCAGGGATGCCCAGGAAGTCGGACTCGCTGATGAGCGACTCGCTGCTGAAGGGCAGGTCGCCGCTGCCCAGCGTGTCCTGGCTGTAGGCCAGCCGCCGCCGGCTGCCCAGCGTGGTGCCCAGGAAGGTGCCGGTGGCCTGCTCGTCGCCCAGGTTCTCCTGCTCCGAGCTCTCGTCGTTGCGTGTGCTCTCGTCCGTGCGGCCCACACCGCTGTCCTTCTCGTGCCGCTGTGAGAGCAGCGTGGCCGTGTCGGTCGTGCCGCCGTCCTCCTCATGCTTTTTCTGAAAAAGAGAGAGAGAAAGAAAGTGAGAGAGGAAGAAAGAAGCAAATAGAGAGGAAAACAGAGAGCGACAGAGCAAGGGAAAAGGGGATTTGTTTAATCCAGGCACTATACAAAAATGTCAACTCAATTTAAAAGGACTAGTAACCTTATGTTCCTGTTCTTGTTGTGTTTGGCTGAGCCCTCTGTGACTGCTTGTGGTGAACCGTCTCTGAGTGTCAAATGCGTCAGTCTGACTGACTGACTGACTGACTGACTGACTGACTGACTGACTGACTGACTGACTGACTGACTGACTGACTGACTGACTGACTGACTGACTGACTGTGACTGACTGACTGACTGACTGGCTGACTGGCTGGCTGACTGACATTACCTGCTGGAGCATGCTGGCAGTGAACTGCATGGCCTGGTGGTGCTGCTGCTCCAGCATGTCGAGGTGCAGGTCGTCCAGGAAGTCGTTCCTGTCGTCATCCATCCAGCCCTCATCCAGCTGCCAGAAACAGGAGGAAGAGCAAGAGGAGGAAAAGAGGGAACAGGCTATCAATCTCACATGATTACTCACACACTCGTCTGAAGAGGAACCTTCTGTGTCTCGCACGCACGCACGCACGCACGCACACGCATTTTCAGGAGAGCATTATTCACACTGTAACATTTTGAACACACACAGGGTTCCCACCAGTTGTTATTGACAACATTTCAAAGCTCTTCCATGACTTTTCCAGGGATTTTAAAATTCCATGACTATGGAAACCCTGCAAACTGACACCCACAGTCATGTTTGGAGAAGCTTTACATTATTCATATTATCTATCCATGCATCCGCATGACAATATTGTCAGCATGGAGTCTTCTTGTTTATTTCCACAGCGCTGTCGTGAACATCAAAGCTGAGAGGAGGCCTGAAGCGATGCCCCCCAGTCAGAGCCCAAGGCTCCCTGCTGCTGCTCTGAGGGAGTTTGAGTTCCCCTACCTGGATCTCGGGTCGAGCCACGAGCAGACAGACATTCTGGTTCTCCTCGCTGGTGAGCAGGGCTACCGCGTCCTCCCGGTTCTGGATCTCTATGCCATTGATCTGGACACAGAGAACGGGGCAGAAAGTGAGACCGTGAGCAGCGACGCAAGATGCTACATCCAGCATCAGAAGGCTCCTTTTTCTGCCAGTCTGTGTGTTTTGTTTTGGCATCTGAGGAGAACGTTACCTGAATGATCCGATCACCTTCTCTGATTCGTCCATCCCTCGCTGCAATGCTGTTTGGATCAATCTACAAAAAACAAAAAACAAGTTTACTCACTGACAACCAGACACCCACCAACCGATATCTATTTTTTTTTTAAGATCACAGATCATTTTTATAAACATATACTCCTAATCCAGATCTCCTAAATCAGACCATTATCTAACATCCATTTAGTCAGCAGTGCAAACAATTTTGAAGCAGAGTAGAATGATTTCTGACTGAGGTTGAAGAAAACGTCTTATCCCAGTAAAATATACACACCCTTCACAGTAACATTTTATGCCTTGAAGGGACAGAGATGCTATCGTGACAAACGACGATATGCTACAGTAATCTATTATTAGCTCAGATTCCTGTCACAGGAACAATATCACACTCACAGGGGCTGGCCTGTTATACTCTGTGAAACGAAATGTATGATGCAGCGTGAAGATTCTGGCAAATTCAATCGACCAAACAACTGACTGCCAAAACGACGTCTATTTATTTCACATACTTCGCTGACGTAGATCCCGGTCTCGTCTTCGTCGTCGGTTCTGTAGCACACGGTCAGCCCCAGCTTTTCCTGCATGTTCGATCGGTATAAATCCACTTCCTAGATTAAACATAAAACAAGAGCATCGAGGGGGGGAAAAAAAAGAGGGAAAGAATTTTCAATGTGTAACTTGTTTAAAAACGGCTTTATGCTAAGCAGTGTTAAACATAAAGCTAATCCTGCTGAAAATCCACAACTTTATCTTGAGGCTGCTGCACTGGGCTGAGGCATGCGCGCCGGAGTTCATTTGCATTGTGGCCTGCTTGCCGTTTGAGTGAGGGAGAATTCAGACAAGCTCATTTCCGATGAAGAATTGCATCATTCATCGTCCTGTCATTACCACTGTAATCTGGGCCAAACAGAAACAAACACCCTTTCTCAAGGGACTCAAAGTGTGTGTACGTCTGTGTGAGCGGACTTCTCTCACTCTCTGTGTATGTGTTTGTGTGTGTGACTGCATATTAATATGAGGGTGCACTCATATAATTCCCTGCATGCGTGGTGTGTGTGTGTGTGTGTGTGTGTGTACAATGAATACAATGCTGTTTATATCTCTCTCTCTCTGTGCATGCGTGTTTGTGTGTGTATGTGTGTACAATGAATACAATGCTGTGTATATCCCTCTATCTCTCTCTCTCTCTCTCTCTCTGTGTGTGTACAAGAAATAGAATGTTGTGTATATCTCTTTCTCTGTGCGTCCATGTGTGTGTGTACAATGAATACAATGCTGTGTATATCCCTCTATCTCTCTCTCTCTCTCTCTCTCTCTCTCTCTCTCTGTGTGTGTACAAGAAATAGAATGTTGTGTATATCTCTTTCTCTGTGCGTCCATGTGTGTGTGTACAATGAATACAATGCTGTGTATATCCCTCTATCTCTCTCTCTCTCTCTCTCTCTCTGTGTGTGTACAAGAAATAGAATGTTGTGTATATCTCTTTCTCTGTGCGTCCATGTGTGTGTGTACAATGAATACAATGCTGTGTATATCCCTCTATCTCTCTCTCTCTCTCTCTCTCTCTGTGTGTGTACAAGAAATAGAATGTTGTGTATATCTCTTTCTCTGTGCGTCCATGTGTGTGTGTACAATGAATACAATGCTGTGTATATCTCTCTCTCTGTGGATGCGTGTGTGTGTGTGTGTACAATGAATACAATGCTGTGTATATCCCTTTCTATCTGTGTGTGTGTGTGTGTACAAGTAATACAATGCTCTGTATCTCTCTCTCTCTCTCTGTGCATGCGTGTGTGTGTGTGTGTGTGTGTGTGTGTGTGTGCAGGTGTATGGGGGAGGGAGAACAGGGGTAGGCTGACTGAGCAAGGAGAGTTAAGACTCCTGAGCCCTGCTCTCTTCTGCAGCTGAGTGCTGAAATCTCCCGTAATCTCCCCAAACCCCAAACACGCACTCCAGGCCTGATGAGCTTCCCAGGAATGCACCCAAAGCCACCGCCAAATCATTACGTACGTACTCACAGCCTAGTCTGATTCACGCATATACACACACACACACACACACACACACACACACACGCCTGGTTAATCTGTAACCGACCACACCTGCTCTCACGCTACACCCCCAACCCTCGCTCAGATAAAAAAAAAAAAAGTCCTGCAACACAAAGGCTGACCTTCTCCATCCTGGCTAATTCACGCCTCTGTTTTGGAACTATGCTGAAAGCTCCTTAAGAGCATTGCATAACGTTATTACGTGTTCTGTTCTGGGCCTGGCTAGCCCTGTTCTGAGTGGACCGGGGGAGCGTTGAAGCGAGCAGAGAGCTCTGGACTGGGGGCGTCTTGTTCTGGCGTCTCGGGTACACGAGGCCTGAAGGTCGCTCCCATTGTCCTCGCGGCCAGGGGAAGGTGCACATTAATCAGCTGAAACAAGAGGCAGCCCGCTGCTCTGGGCAGATCTGGCACAGTCTGGGGCCGTCCGTGTGTGTCTGTGTGTGTGTGTGTGTGTGTGTGTGTAAGTGTGTTTGTCTGTGTGTGTGTGTGTGTGTGTGTTGGAGAGATCATTGATCTCTGTCAGCAGGAGGTTTGTGCATGAGGGAAGGTGGGGGGGGAATTGGGGGGGCTTGGCAAAGAGGTCAAAGGGAGGACGCTGTGCATCTGTCCTGATGAGCTTGAACTTCACCTCTCTCTCTTTTTCTCTACCTCTCTATCTCTTCCTCTCTCTCTCTCTCTCTCTCTCTTTCTTTCTTGCGTCTGTCTCCCCTTCATTATTAATGCGGCACAGCAGCCAGCCTGACCCTGCGGGCTCCTATCTCCTTCCTGCACGCTCATCAGCGCGCCATCTCTGCGCCGTTAACGCGCATCATCATTATCGGCCGCATCGCTCTTCCTCCGTTATCCCTCCCATCTAATTATCCGTCTCATCCGTCCGGCTCCCCGGACACACGCCGATCCCGGACCAATCCCGGCGCAGCAGTGGCTCAAGCGCGGCGTGATCGCCCGTTGAGGAGAGGCACTCAGCGTTGTTACAAATAAGTAATGATGTCACCGCCTGGCATCTGCCGGCTGCGTGGAAACCAAACGAGCGGCTCGGCTCCTGTCTGACCCTGGCCACTCCAATCTCTTTAGGAGTGCGGAGGAGTGCATGTGTTGGCTGACCTCATCAGGGCACAGATAGATTACAGCAAATGATTGCATTGCAACTAACAGACAGACACACACAGTGGGCAGACCTATTACCAGAGAGACAGACAGACATACAGACAGAGTATTCTGAGACAGAGACACACAGAAAATGGCACATTAACAGACAGACAGACAGACAGAGAGTGAAAGGCACGTTCATTAGCAGAAAGACTGGGAGACACATTAAGAAATTGACTTATTCACAGCCAGACAGACCCAGACAGATGAATGCATTAGAAGACTGAAAGATGCTGGCACATGGAAAGATGCATATGAACAGGCAGACAGGCACTCAAATGAAGACAAGGAGAACGAGAGGCAAAGAACGATGGATATATTAGTGACCAGACAAACTGAGACACGAAGAAGTGAATCAAACTGATTGGGGCAGATGGGGACGCTCTGGGCTGAGGGAGACTGATGTGGCGTCTCTGGTCTGACCTTAGATCTTCACTGATGCCTCGAGAGGAGAACTGAGGTCTGAGTGAGTGAGTGAGTGTGTGTGTGTGTGTGTGTGTGTGTGTGTGTGCGTCCTTGCCTCATATTCCAGCTCTTCGCGCTCCATCTCCTGCTGCATGCCTTCCAGGAAGTCCGCGGGGTCAAAGTACTCATGTGCAGGAGAGTGTCTGAGGGACACAACACACCACATTTAACACAGACAACCAAAGGCCCACGCCTGAGAACATACTTATCAGAAAGGTTTGTTTTTTGTTTGTTGCTATACCCCAGGACACTTTTATAAACACAGACAGCGACGGTTACAAGGACAAATATGTGACGGATCTCATGTGTATGTTTCTGTTCTGAAACTGTCCTTGTGAGATATGAGTGAAACAGTCTCATTTCCTTGAGAAAAGTTTTCTGAATAGTTGAATAGTTACACATGCAACAGCTTTCACCCACACCACCAATGTCTCTGGTTGGTAAGGGATGAGAGGCAGGTGGCTGTGCAGGAGTCACCTCTGTCCTGTGATTCATTCAAGAGGAGCGCTAGAGAGAGCCAGAGAGGCAAGCCTGGGGCGGTGGGTGAAAGTGAAGATTGTTTTTTTTAATTAAGTAGCAAAATCAATTACAGTTATCACCCTTGACCGTTCAAGGCAAAACTTTCCGCTAATGTGGCGAGAGCTAAGAAGCCCCAGGCCACAGAGAGAGAGAGAGAGAGAGAGAGAGAGAGAGAGAGATATGGAAGATGACAACTCTGCTGATGACGTCTGCACACCCAAATTAAATGGGACAACTTCATTTGGTCCAGTGCCCCGAGCCTGACTGTCTACTAATGAACAGGTGCTGCACACACACAGGGCCTCTGTGGCGTCCCGCACACACCACTCTTTCCCATTAACACCCAAGAGGAACACAGTGCACTACACTACGCTACAGAGGGCTATGCTGGAACCACACACCACAAAGCTCTAACAGAGCCCCTGCTGAATGTGTAATACTTTTGAGCAGTGTGGAAGTTAAGCATAAATTAAGAGTAAAGTTGTAGAATGACTTTGCTTGAATAGACACGTTATACCTTTAAAACGCATCTTCTATTTAATATGTAAATATTCATATGTATTTATTCATTTAGTAGACACTTTTATCTAAAGCTAACAGCTAGGGTTGGGGAGTAACAAGTCATGCAACAGAGTTATGTAATTAAATCACATTATATATATATATATGCTCTGTACATGATAAACATGATTTAGTGTCTGCCATTTGAATTGCCTAACAAGCAGATAGACACACACTGTTAACAGGGTCAAAAGTAACCTTCCCATCCCTGAGTACAGCACAAGGTACATACAGTATGACTGGTCAGTATGTGTACTGAATGAGTCAAATCCATTGATAACACCTCGTTGTACCAGCTAAACTTCAGTAACACAACGTTAAACGCTCCTTGTTTATGTGTATGTGTGTGTGTATGTGTGTGTGTGTGTGTCTGTGTGTGTGTGTGTGTGTGTGTGTGTGTGTGTGTGTGTGCGTGCACGAGACACTCACTCCTCGGGCAGCAGGTACTGCTCCAGCACGGCGTCGGGTGGGCTGGCGGCGGGCAGCTTGCTGAGGGCCATGATGTGCTGGAAGGTGATGTCCGTCTGCGTGCCCATGTCCAGCACCTGCGTGTCCCCGGCGGGGCCGGCCGGCTTGGGCCGCGGGGCGCGCCGCAGCACCTGCACCATGATGGGGTCTTTGGCGTTGCGGAAGGCCTCCACCGCCTGCTCATGCGTGGCCTTGGAGAGGTCCTTACCATTGACCTGCAGAGACATGGGAGGGGGAGGGGAGAGGCATCCTGTTACTGATGCACTTGTGCTTTGACATGTGAGGCATCAATAGACATGCAGAGGAAGTGAACACACATATGCCATGACAGCTAGCCACGTTAGAAAAAACACTTGGTCTTCAGCAGGGTGGGAGATCTGCTTACAATGCTGGCCAAGTGTGAGAGACCTTTTGAAGGTTCTCCTGACCAGATGGAACACTGAAATCCCCACTGATTCTGAACACATTCGTAGGTGTGCAGTTTGTCTCTTAAGTGGTTCAAACGCGTATGCTGAAGGCCAGGCTGTTGTGGGCATATGGTGTGTGGAGACCACAGAACAACCCACAGAGGCCGTGCTTCCTTGCTGCTTTTTCTCTCTTCAGGCAACTGAAAGTCTAGCGCGACGTCTCCGTTTAACAAGCCCGCTTTGAACGGCCTACTGGTGCTGTAACGAGTCGCTCCACGAGCGCGTGAGCCTCATTTCTCTGCCTCTAGACCTGCCTGTTTGTAGCCGTGCAGCCGGAGGAGACCCGCTGTCTTCGCTCACGGCTCCCAGGTGCTCTTTATTTTAGCTCAGCCAATGGCACAGCATGCCTCTCCGATAGAGACGACTTAACAGCATTGCCAGTGTGTTAATACACACACACACACACACACACACACACACACACACACACACACTTTCTTAGGGAGGAGCGGATGAAAACAGGAGCATTTGTCACCACTGTGCAGGGAAAAAGGATCTTCTCACAGAAGCCACTTGACTTCAAACAGTCAAAAAAACAAACAAACAAACAAACAAACAACTACATATAAAAGATGAACAACAAGAAAAAAACATCCTGGGAGAGCGACACACAGGCAAAGTGTTTCCAGGCAGTCAGCCATTCCTTTCCCCTGCCTTTAATGTCTGATAACCCCTTACAGTCTGACTGTTTAACAGGGTCAAAGCTCTGCTCAGCAGAAAGGGCTGTTAATTAGAATGAGCTCCCCTCGTCAATTAATTAGGGTCGTTAACCAGACGCATCCAAGGGGCCCTTATTTAGCTAAATCATTTGGAGCGGGCAAAGAATGTGGCCTCCCTCCTGGAGATGATCTGAGTGCACGCACAGTATGTTAACTTGGGGAGATTAATCTGTGCAGGGGGCTGAGGAGAGTCGCGCCTGAGAGGCTAATTGCTTTCGGATCATGAAGAGAACTAGGAAGGAGGGTTGGAGCTTCTTCAGTATCTCAAGGCAATGTACCCATTTTCTGCACGACTGGTGATTCACAGTTTATTCAAAATGGTTCTTTTTAAATATGTTAAAGATTTTGTTCCATTTAGAAATTCTCTTTTTAGCATAACTAGTAGTCAAAGGGGTTACCAATGTCATGACCATGTGGTTCATTTCTGGTTAATGCAAGTCAGTGACGATGTCGATGTACCTGATCAATGAGGGTGGTATGTGGGACATGCCAAAACAAAAGTAATTTTGATGGGTACACTTCCCCTACTATTGGGTTTAAAAGCTTCTGCTGATCCACTGAATAACAGGACCAATATTCAGTTACTGTATTGAATATAAAAGGAAATAAGAGATGCAGAGACAGAGGCGGTTTCATGTCTTGAGAGGCAGAATTGGATAACAGAGCATTCAGAGACGGCAAACTGTCTAGCTTCCAGCAGTCGGCCTCTTATTCGGATGGTGACACCGAGGACATGATTGTCTCTCCTGCTGGCTGTGTGTTAGAGTCAGGGGTCAGCCGAGGGCAGTGTCTTATCAGAGCACCAACAGACACACACACTCACACACACACACACACACACCACCCCTTCCCCCCAAGCAGATTCACTTTCAGTCAGCTTGGCTGTTTAGAATTTGTTCATTTGTTCTTCCTGCGCACGTCTGCTTTGATATGATCTGAGCCCGAAGCGCTCCTCATTTCAAACGCTCCGCTAAGCTCTGCACGCCTCTGCTCCGACTGCTCTTGCTCTTGCATGTATGCTCTGCCTCCGCACACACACACACACACACACACACACACACACGTGCAGACAAACACGGAGTGGTGAGCGGGCTTGTGTGTTTTCCTACAGGGATGATGAAATGGGCAAGAGGCACAGGAAACGCAAGTGATGCAACTTTGCCATGTCTGCCAATCCCTTAGTTCACACTCTCTCTGTGTCTGTCTATCTCTGACCTCCTCACCATACACACACACGCACACACACACACACACACACACACACACACACACACACACACACACACAGAGGAGTTGAAGGATTAATTTTCTGATAAACTACCCATTTGGCTGATGCATTTTCTAGTTCATATCAGTCATTTACACGCTGCAGCAATGGTGTACTAACGCAGGACCTTCCGCAAGTGACAGCCACATTCACACGTCCACCACATTCTGCTATCTCTCGATTTGGGGCTAAACTTGTGCTGGGGGCAACGAACATAAGCCTTGTGAATATTATGAAAACTTCCACTACGTCTGCCACTACTTTCCATCACTCACCATTATTTTCATTTTTTAGGACATGGGAATGAGCAGAGAAATGTGTACGCTCACGGGGGAGAGGGGTGGCGGGCATGGGAAATGCGCTGCCTTCACTCTGAAGAGGTTGTGCGCTCCCCGCTAATAACCAAAAAGGATTAATCCTAATCTAGGCCGCGGGCATAATTGGATCATCTAAAACGGGCTTGCCCTCCACTTTTGAGCCATCAAAACTTAGGCCCCCAAAAAAGTAATAGCTTCCGAGATTTGAAGAAAATTTGCATCGAATAATTGGACGTCGAGTGTTCGGAATGAGAGCAGGCCGGGAATATGGAGCAATCCCTGTTTTTAGGGAAATTACTGGAGGAGTCTTTTAGAAGTTAGAACGACGACAAAATGGACAATATGCCATATGAGTGTTTTCAAGAGAGAACGGCACGCCACAGCTGCCTCATCCCTCCATTCTCTGTGTGTCTCTGTCTCTCTCTCTCTTTGTCTCTCTCTCTCTCTCTCTCACTCTCTCTCTCTCTCTCTCTCTCTCTCTCTCTCTCTCTCTCTCTCTCCTCCGCCAGGCCACAGAGCTCAGGAATCCCACAGCTCGGCGAAAGGCAGTGACCCACGGACAAAAGCGTTGGAGAGTTCCGCTTCGGCGCACTCGCTGAAGGCTTCCCAACCCCTTACCCGGAGGAGGAGGAGGAGGAGGAGGAGGAGAGGGGGGATCCCCCAACACGCCTTGCTACCCCCCCATCACACCCCTCACCTCACTCCCCACTCCACCTCCCCTGGCGCCCCCCATTCAGCCGGCTCACCTCTGACACGGCCCTGGGCCGGAGCCATGCTGCTTCCACAAACACTGAGGGAACCTCACAGCGGGGACAGTCACACTCCAGCAGCCACCCGCCACTGCCCCAAAAGCACGGCAGGTCCGCTGGACTGCTCTCCCAGAACATGCCTTCAAGCGGGTCACTGCTTCCCTCCACACAATGATGGGGGATGATGTCTCTTTTTGTAACACTCAGAACACACTGGAGTAGTCTTTTCTTAAGATGAGGAAAAGGAATGGGCAGCTTGAGTGTGCACTGCTAGCTGCATTCTCATGAAATGATGGGTTAGCAAGTTACGCTACGCTACAGTGCGTCAAAAGTCCACAGCCCTCAGCAGTCAAGAGAGTACTCAAGAACTCAAGAACTCATAATAGACACACACGTTATGCACGCATCCTTCTCACGGAGGGATGTCTTGGTCTTTGATGTAGATCTGGTAGATCTGTTAATGTCATGATATTCTCCTCTAGGTTTTTGCTACCAGAAAATCTCCAATCCACCAACCCAAACAGTCATCGAGTACCAAACTTTAATTTGTCCTGTTGAGGTCACGCACCAAATTCTGCTTAGACCTGCTGCAAAGAAGCATGGCTGGAAGGCTGGGAGGACGATCACCCCACCATCAGTTGGGGAGGATAGTGATTTATATCTCAAGATGGTAAGGTAAAGTTCACACATCTTTCACCTGTATGTGTCAGTGGATCACTTAAGGTGATATTTCCACCAAGTGGTAACTGACGGTCTGACAAAGGCTGTGCCTGATATCACCAGAACCTCAGAGATATCTGAGATATCACCAGAACCTCAAAACAAAGAAAAAGAAATAAAAGTGATAGATCTCCTTAATTAACTCTAAGGGAACAATCGAAAGCCTATTTAAACGTATACAGATTTCCATTGGCTTTGTGTTGCAGACTGAGGTAGTCAGTGGATTTGTGCACAATCTGAGTGAAACTCCGGCAGCCAAAATAAGAAGAAAGACGACGAATAAAGAGCAAAACAGCCTTTCATTTGGAAAAGGGCTGGAAAATCCTGGGAAACTGAAGTCTATAAATGTCCATTCTGTGGGCCAGAGATGTCACAGGCCTCTCCTCTCCCTTCCTCCCTCCTTCTCTCCTCTCTTTTATGGTCCGGTACACTTCTTAAAGCAAATTCTTTAAAGTCTGCTTCTGTAGACCCGAGTAGAGAGGAGAGGAGAATGGAGGTAGAGGAGTGAAAAGCCCTGTGGTGCTGGAAAGAGCCCGGGCTTGGGGGCTTATTCTCAGACAGCTCCGGTGGCTGACTGGCACAACGACGCTTCTGAATGTGGGTGAGATCAGTTTGGGCACGCGGTTAATCCCTCTTTTATTTCACGTGTAGCAAAAAAAAAAGAAGAAAACTAAGAAGAAGAGAGAAAGTAAAATAAATCAAGTCAGTCAGAGCCTGCTGAAGGTCTTGTGTGCTATTCTTCCCCTTGGGGTCTCGAAGGGAAACCCCTCTTCCGAATTGAGCTAGAAACGGTCTTCCTTGGCAGGCTAATCACCAGGGAGGCCCTTAGCCGCCGCTGCCGCCGCGTGTTGTCTCAGCGAGGATTATAGCATGAACAGTGAGCCACTAATGCCTCTGACGAGCATGACTGCCTGGAGAAGATGCAGCTGTTTACTCCTGACTTAATCTTATTTAAGCGAGGCCCATTCGGCTATCCGCTCCCAATCAATAATACGCCTGTCTCGCTCGGCTCTTCTGCCTCTTCCTCTAGCTCCTCTTGTTTCTCTCCCTCATCTTAATGAAAGGCCCTTCAGGTGTTCATCAAGTTCGTAAAAAAACAACTTTGCGTTCCCACACTCTAATGAGTATGTGGATAATGTGTGTGCTCGCATGATAGCACAATCTGCAGCAGCTTCAAGCTCACGCTTCCTTGAGTATAGAGTGGAGAGGCAAAGAAAAACCTACCATCTTTACAGCTAGGTTATGAAAAAGCCAGTGGGTTCTGGAGCGTGAGAGATGTGGAAATGCAAAGAGCCCTTAACCAGACGTTCACCTAAACAAAGAGTTCACACCCAATTCTGATTTAAACAGGTATGGAAGTTGGCCAAGTTTTTTTTTTTTGTCAGTACCTCAGGAGGATTTGTAATTATGAGACATTTTGGAGTGTATGCTGCTACAGACACAAGAGACACAGGTGGACTAAACAGGCCAGCAGTCAGCGCCGCTCAGCACACAACAATGAAGACATCTCAATCCCATCAGGCAGCGTCAGACACTTCACTGGAGATGGCCTCCGCTGAGTGGGCTTATCTCCACAAATCCATTCAAACCCCAGCATGACGTCTCTCCTCCTCCATCCACCATCCCCATTTCACATCTCCATTTTTAGCCTTCCCGATTGCTCCTCTTTTTTTCTTTTCAAAGATGCCCCATGACATTATTTAATACAGAGAGCTTCACTGGTGATCACTGGGCCAGCACCTGCTGTGTGTGTGTGTGTGTGTGTGTGTGTGTGTGTGTGTGTGTGTGTGTGTGTGTGTGTGTGTGTGTGTGTGTGTATCTGCACGCGTCACACTGTGCATGCTCAATATGTCTTCCATCGCGCAACACAAAAGGACGAGTCAGACCCGAGGATTGATATGACACTGGGGAGAGGCACCACCTCAGGACTCTCCCCAGTAGCAGACTGGCAATGACTGACACCAGGTCACCGCCGGCGACCAGCAGGGGATTCCACCATCATCAGTCCCACCGGTCCCTCACAATCCCCCCCCCCCCGTCCTCTCCACAGGTCATCTCAGAGCGCACCTCGCTCTCTGCTTCCATAATCCCACTGCGCTGGGGGTGGAGTTAACCGAGGCCATCGCAGACTTACGGATGGGAGACGCAGGAGGGATAATGAGGAGTAATGACTCGCCGTCATCTGCATTAGAATGGCCTGGCGACTTTAATAAGTGCTTAAAGCCCCACACTTTTCCCAGGGGGGGGGATGTTTTATTCATGGCCCTGCAGAAGCACTGGGGACACAGGCTGGCATTCATGAAGGAACACGTGTACACAGGCCATTCGCTCTGTTAATCATGTCGCATCATTGGTGCCGAGTGAATTGTCTGGATCCTCCTGAGAGCGAGGAGAGTCTTTATTTCCCTTGATGAATGTCTTCATTGTGACATTTTAGCATCGTTGTTAGTGGATATGTCTACTGGAAAACACAGACATTAGCAACACAACAATTGCTCTTCAATCTGATAGCAAATGAGGTTTTTTAAATAGCTGTATTTTTGAACTCCAAGGCAAACTCCTCTCCAAACACCTAAGAGTCATCAAGGTGATCAAAATCAGTCGCCACAAAAGACCTGCGTGCAATTTCACTAACCCATAAAGCAGTAATCTTCCTTGATATGCTTTGTGTCAGTTCATCTGCTGATGAACAATTTTCTCAACAAAGCTGGCAACGACACATACCCAACCCAATGAGTGACCCGAGTGCACCTCATCACCTGACTCAAGACTCTGATGGTACAGAACATGAACATGGAACATGATGCTTTACTATTTCGGGAAAGCACTGATCATTTGAAATCAAATCTGAACCACGGCCTCGAGGAAGATGAACGGCTCAGGCTGCGTCTCTCTCCGTGTGTTTGGAGGGGTCAGGAGAGTATATCAATAAGCATGGCATTACAAACTGCGGATTTGAGTTAGCACGTCACTTAAGTATACTTGAGTTTTCTACGCAGACGGTATGTGGATGAGTTAAGCCATTTAGGAGTCGTCATACATATTTATGTCTTGGGTTTTGGATAGGCACTACAGTGAACACAGAGCACGCACGTGTGTGATTTGTACCATGTGGTACCATGTGAATCGATCGTGTTGTGTCTGTGCGAGGGGAAGCGTCTCCTCCCCACCAGCCTCGATCACGTGAGCAGACGGGGAGCCGGTGTCCGGAGCGAGAGGATCTCCCCCCGGCGCCGGCCAACCACCTGCTCTAGCGTTGAACAGATGTGCCGGCGCACCGAGATCAACCTGCCTCTTATTAAACCGGCAGAGCTGCCTTGGGCCCTCTTAGCCCCCCTCCCTCTCTGTGCAAACAGCTTTGTTTTTACAACCCCGCCTCTGTCAAGCCTTATTAGGAAGCCCGGGCGAGAGTGCGAGGGGGGTCCCGCCTGACAACTCCAGCTGTCCGTCAGGTCTGCTCTGCCCTGCCGGCGAATCTGTCAGTCAGACGAGCCTGACATGCACTCCCTCGCTGAGCGGGACAAGCTCCGACCTATGTCACCCTGAAATATTTACATTCACTTCAGAGTCGTTTACAAATGTAGTCTGGAAGATCCGAAAGCGAAAAAAAAGAAAAGAAATGCTCAGCAGGCGTGTAGTCGTTAAATATGCAGCTATCTTGTCAGGTTTATCTTGCTTGTTTGTCTTTCCCCCACGGCCCCCTGACAAGCGTGAGTGAGGCAATGACTGCCGGTGGCGTCCCCGGGCCAGCGTAGCCACTTCAATTGGCCGCTCTAATGAAGCGGAGGGGGCTTCAGCCGCGGAGCTGCAGACCGGCGCCACCGTCATTATGAGGGGGGACCCACGGAGAGATTAAGACCCCACCACTGTCAAACAGTACATCTTTTCTTCTCTCTCTCTCTCTCTCCCTCCCTCCATCTCTTTCTTTCCCCAAGCTCTCTACCTACGCACCCCCGCCCCTCTCCCACCCTGACAAAAACAAAGCCCCCTGAAGGAGCTCACGTCACAGCATGGTGCATACCTTCCTGGCTTTGAAGTTGGGAGCTGGACATTTTTTTTTGCGCACGGTTAGGTGGGTCGGGGGAGTTTATGCCAAGGCGCTCACACAGCAGGGCCTTCTCTGGGATTTAATTACGGCAAGCAGAGGGGAAAATATGGCCCTTCTCTGCCTCTGGGCTTACCCGCCCGCTAATATGCTTTTCCCCCTCCGAGAGGCTTTTAGAAGGGCCTTCTTCATTGAAATCGATGGCCTGACTGGACTCGCCTCTTGTCAAACATTAGAGGATTTAGAGGGCTGAAACATTGCCTAAGCATATCACAAAAGGGCTTGGAATTGCCTAAGCTGTCCTTTATGATGTATGCTTATGTTTTGATGCATTTTTTATTGGATGGAAAATTCTGACTGCTCTGCAAAGCACTGCTGCCAGCATATCGTGCCGGCTTATCGGTGTGAGATAAAAAAAAACACGGAGTTCTGATCCAAACTCCACATGACAAAGTGTGTATGTGTGTGTGTGTGTGTGTGCGTAAGAGGGAGTGTCTTCAGTAATAAAGCACGGCCACACACCGGTGTGATAAACAGACATCAGTGTGTGTAAAATGAGCTGGCTAACCCTCTAATGAAGAGAAATCTGCCTGCATTATCTGTGTTTGAAGTCGGGCCAATCCCCTAATCCTCGCTGTACCCACCAGACACACTCCAGACACACTCCCAACCACCACTGCACCCACACCGCACCCCAAAAATATCCCACGCTGCCTCGGGGCAGGATACGCCGCGTGCCGCGAGCACCGCAGCAGACGTTTGTGTGACCTCTTGCATGTGTGTGTGTGTATGTGTGTGACCTCGCACACCCAGTACACACATGCACGCTGGTGGTGTGGGTGGTATGTCTGGGGGTGGCGGTGGTGGGGCGGTGTTGTCTCCCCGACACATGGGAAACTGCGGGGGCTATGAAAAGATGAGGCGGCGGGCGGATCGCTTTCACACTTCAAATGAGCGCTCAGCCAGTTGATTAGGCTCTGGCGCCAACAGAGCTCCAAGGCCACACTTTTAACTGGAGGCGACCTCAGTGGTGGCAAAGGGCCGGCTTTTTCTCTTTCTCTCGCTCTCCCTCCATCCCTTAGGTCAATCACCATGAATTAACAAAAAGGAAAAGAAAAAAAAAAACGTTTTGCAGGACAATGACGGAGCTCATCTTCCTACATGAATTGGCCTCAAAACTGTGTGGAGCACAAAGACCCCCATTGTCCAGGCAGTTCAGGTACATGCTAATGACCCGCAGACAACAGCTTGCCGCTCCGAGGCCCAGCGTCCCAGACAGGCACTCAGAAGGGCAGCACTGTTCCACTGCCTCAAGTCAAGAGAAGCAGGGGAGGGATGCTTTTATTGAGCGAGGTTAATCACTCTCCTCATCTTTCATTTTGGCAATGTCACATTGAGATACAACTTGCTCTTTCATCTAGCCTTCAGGGGGGACTAAACGAGTAACGTCTCTTTCTTCTCGTCTCACCTCTCTCTCTCCCTTTAACAGGAAAGACATGAGCAACAACATGACCTATCTATGAATTCAATTGAAGTTTTTTTTTTTTTCTTCTTCTGATCACAGAGATCGGGGTTCTGTTCAGGATGACTTGACTGGGCTTTATCTGTGATGATGAATAGGGTTTGATGTTAAACAAGCTGGACAGCCTTTGTCTGCTGGGGCTGTGCCTGTGCCTGGTCAGGTGGTGCTGCTGGTAGGAGTAATTTGCAGTGGCCAGCCAGGGAGAGAGAGAGAGAGAGAGAGAGAGAGAGAGAGAGAGAGAGAGATAGAAGTGGTATAAGACAACCAGCAGGGCTCCGTCAGCTCACAGCCTGCCAATCAGAGGTAATTGACAGGCGGCAGGACAGACCTGGTGTGGCCGACGGTTAAGTAGGACAAAGAGCTGTCCGTCTCTGTTGGTGATCCCCCCCCCCCTCTCAACACCTCCCCCCATGCCAAACATCTTTTTTTTTTTTTTTTTTTTTAAAGGACAGTCATCTGATTAGTGCACATCACAGATGGTCATAGACAGCCACAGTACACTTCCACTGATACACCCCTCGGTGCGGGCAGCGTCAGAACCCCAAACCTTTCAGTCCTCTCTTAAAAAACACAACCCTGTGTGATCAAAGGGTCGGCTGCGGGAGCCGACACAATGGCGAGAGTGGCCTGTCAACGCGGGGGCTAATGTGAAGGAACAGCTCTGGCTGCAGTAATGAGGGGGATGAGTGCAGCTAACGCTCATTAGCTTGGCTTAATTCAGACGGCGACTAGCACGTGCTCTTGAGCCAAAATGGCCCTACCCGGCTCAGCAAGCTGGTCTATGGGCACAACATGCAGTGGGTGGTGACTATTGGTGACTGGCAGAGAAGGAGGAAAAGGCCAGTATCATGGGATGACATGACAACACAGTCTGTCTGAATTCTGAATTCACACAACACTTCTTTTTTTTAAGCCGGATCTTCCCAAGCAGATGAGCTTCTAATGGTGTTAGGAAAATTAAAACAACGGCGGCAATCTTGTTAAAACAGGAGCGGCAATCCACTCATTCTGTTTGTAATCCGTTTCAGATTATGGGAGATGATCGGTGATGGTTCAACAACAACATGCAGAGTGTGAGGAAATGGTTAAACAAAGGTTGAGGCAAATCCCCAGAAGCGCCCCCCTCTGGCCACTCACTGAACACCATGACATCTGGGGCTTTGCTCTTTCAATGCCTTCTGCCAGCGCTCAAGACAGGGCAAGATAAACAAACATTCATTATGAAACGTTTGGTACGAAACGAGTACACACACAAACAGTACAGACAAATGCACGCACACACACACAGCAACACAAACATGCACATACACACAACAAAACAAAACATGTACATAAACAGATGTGCTCTTGAAAAAGATTGGAGAAAAAAACTAAAGGATCATCAAAGATATCTCCGGTAGATTTAAAGAAATGCATCTGCTTGCATCCCCACTGACCCAGTTCCATTTCATCATTCCACTCAGCCTCTGGGCATTTAGTATGCTCTTATAAACTTTTCTATTGTTAGCTGAAATCTATGGCATAGTCTATGTAATTGAACTTCTATGCACTTCTATCAAAATATTGTTTTTTTTTGCACTCAAAATGCTTGTACCAGGAAATGTACACAAATACTAAACAGCATATAACTTAAATAATAACAATAACACCATTCAAAAGCTGTGGGTGGTG
Source organism: Clupea harengus (assembly GCF_900700415.2). NCBI lineage: Eukaryota > Metazoa > Chordata > Actinopteri > Clupeiformes > Clupeidae > Clupea > Clupea harengus. The sequence continues at coordinate 1,274,826 of NC_045156.1, forward strand.
TCTTAAGAGTTGTTCAAAATAAAACCTCAGTGAAAGACAAACTGATGTTACTCGCCGAGGAGGCAGAGTCAGCATTTAGTGGACAATAAGGAGATGACTTGTGACCCGCCGAAAACCAACAGGGGAGTCTGTCAAGAGTGCTCTGCGGTGCCCCATAGCACCTTCACAAACACTTCACAAACATTTCCAGCAAGCTCTCTACGCAACTAACAACATTCCACAAGCCCTTCTGAAACTCCCCTCCAGAATTGAGTAAAACAGCGAAAATCATCTCCACTTCTGTTCAACCCACACAAAACAAACACACTATGTCAGAAAAAAACAAACCCTCAGCAGATAACATTATCACACCAATTTAAAAATACTCACTCAATTTAAAAATCACTCTCTGAGGTACACAACAGTATAAGAAGGACAAAAAGCACTTTTCAGCTAACACACACAGGAGCTCTGTCCTCCCACAGAGTAAAGTCAGCCCTGTAGGCACTGAGTCCCACGCCACTCTGGTACTGTACCTGACAGACTTCATAGAGTAGTTTGTATTGCTCCTCGGGCTTCTGTAGAGTACAGAGGCTGCATCCCATGGTGCAAAAATCTCAGCATCCAGTCCTCCCCTCAGGCAAGGCAGTCAAGAGTGATGGAGAGAATGAGAGAGCCAGAGAGGTAGACAGAGAGAGAGAGAGATAGAGAGAGAGAGAGAGAGAGAGGTCCGTCTCCACTCTGAGCTGGCTCACATGTGACTGCTCCTGTTCCGCTCTTGTCCACTCTTCTGCACTCCCCACTGCTGACTAAATGGGTTTATCTGGGGGGGTGGGGGGATTTACTTGGAGTCTGTAGCCTGCCACACTCCAGCATGCACATTTGAGTGGGTGAGTGTGTGTGTGTGCGTGAGTGCGTGTGTGTGGGTGAGTGTGTGTGTGTGTGAGTGTGTGTGTGTGTGTGTGCTCCCACGCTGGTCAGCCTGTCCCTTCTCACTCGCTCTCCTCCTCCCTCAGACTAACCCCTCTGCTCTGCTCAAGTTGCCATGGCCAGCCACGCTGCAAGGCTTATATACACCCACTCATGAATATTAAGCAGGCCTGTTGAATATTCATGCGGGGCTTCCTCAAAAGGAAATAGAGAGAGAGAGAGAGAGAGAGAGGGGGAAGTGAGTGGAGGGGGGCCGTGAGAGCCGAGAGAAAGACAGCCGAAGTTTAATCAATTAACCAATCATTTCAACCATTGTGTGGCAGAGACAAAGTGCACAACTCTTCGTCAAGACAAAACAAATTCATTCTTTAAAAATTCCTTTATCTCGCAATAATCTAGATGCTGAGGAAGCAAGAAAGGAGCTCATTGTTGAACCTAACACAAGAAACCTATTTCATGTACGCTGACCCAAGTCCGTATCGTAACCGTTTCGTTGCCCCGACTGGTTTACAATGTCCACTAATCAGTGGGCCCCGGGCCAAGGCCAGTAGAATGGCGGACGGAACCTCATCGGCGGCCCGCGACCCGGACCCAGGAGCCACAGCAAGCCGAGCGGGTGATGGGAAGTGACATGCGATTCTCTGCGGCCGTTCCCATCTGCGCCTGACGTTCGTTCCGCAGGGACCTCGGTCACAGGATGCCCTCTCTAGTGCCACAACTCGACAAAAGAGACGGCTCAGGCGACGACGTGGCGACCTGGCATCGCCCCGGCCCACCACTCTGGTGCCACGCAGCCAACCAAATACAAATGCCAATTAGCAGGACCGCGAGCAGGCGCTGGGTTGTATCGCTTGTTAGGCTCAAGCGGCGGGGAAAAAACTTGTCCCCTCAATTTGCTGTGTGTGTGTGTCCCCCACCTCCCCCCATACTGTTTCTTCTGTGTGTATCTGTCATCCCTATTTCAGGACACAACTGTTGTGTCATCATTTGAAGCAGAGCCAAACTCAGGGTTGTCAGCTGAGGCGACTGCGACCTTAAAAATGTATAATAAGTGGTCCCAAATTTAGGCCGGGAGCATTAAATGTTACATTGTGCACTGCACTGAAATGCATGATATGCTTGTAGCGTGACAGGAGTTTCATTTCAGCACGGGGAGAAAAGCCATCGCTAACCCGCACGACATCCTGCCAAAGACATCAGCCCAGAACGAATTCCAGAGCAGCGCTGCACACAGAGGTTATCACTTGAGGAAATATTATTTCAGATGTGGGCTTAGAGGGCCTCCACCTAGTCTGCTCTCCGATGTCTCCCTCGCTCTTTTGCCCTCGTGGGGAAGCCATTGGCTGGGCAGGGTCAGACAGGAAGCATGGCCTCGCATACCTGTGTGCGTTCTCCCGCCTGATGGCTCCCTGGAGGCTGACCGCCGCTGTTGTTCCAGCGACGCCGGGATGAATGGTGGATTTTTCACCTCTGACCAGACGTTTCCACATCGATCCCTATCTGCGCTGAGATCCCTGCCATTTCCTGTTGTCGGGCAGGTTGACGATTCGCGAGAAAAAAAAAAGGGGCACCCCACCTTTGTAGCAGAGCTCCTACCTCACAATCCCATCGCCACCCTAACCACTCTTTCTTTCCAAGCTTTGCCACCGATAATCATCTTCATTCCTCACCGAGTCTGGCCTGGAAAGCCTGCAGCAACACCTTAGCTCCTGACATCACGTGATGGTGCAGAGGCCCTTCAAACGCACCTGGGTTCTACACGGACAGCTCTTTAGCTATGGCCTCCCCAGGCCTCCTGCTTATCCTGGTCCCACTGGCCCCTACTCTGTCTGAGGCTCTGCCAGAATCAGCAGCAGTCATTAGCGGCTGAGCTCGTCTCGCCATCATAGGGAGATTAGTTAATAACAGACCCGAGTCTTTCCGTTCAAACACTAAACCAGAGCCAGGAGAGTGCCACAAGAAGTAAATCAACACAGGCCTTAAAGAGATCTGGCACCACATCTCAAGCATCAAAATCCTGCTTTGAGATGTATTTACAGTGTGTGTGGATCTCATGCGGCTCACAAACAAACTGATTTATTCTCATGCCAACGCAAAACACAGACCCAATGTGAAGACATCAGCACATTTGTCAAATGAACTTCCTGGTCGGCTGCCTCGTAAAGTCATATGGTGACGAGCAATGTTCTGGAACCCGGGTCTTTTGGGGGGCGGGAGGCCCCTCAAATGGCCGTGTGATTTACAGCCCGGGAGCACGCTGCCAAACAACAGCGAAAGTTCACTAGCCGAGAAGGAGATGCTGCCTCTGCTCACAGCCTTCCGTCGTGGGGGTTGTCGGTGGAACACGGAGCCTGTGTGTGGGAGTAGAGTGGGGTGCACAGGGTGGACTGAGCAGGGGGGAGGAGAACCAAAGGGGCAGGCGAGGGGGCTTATGAAGTGATGGTGGTGGTGGAGGGGGAAGGTCACTGTCACAGCTCCTTTTAATCAACAGAGAAGCCCAGCGCGACGCCCGCTGAGCCCCGTGGATCCCCCACCTCCCCTCCCCACCCCCACACCTCCCCTCCCTACCCCCAGCCTGATCATTCATATTCATCCCACTGCACTCCTAGTCCCAGGGGACCTGCTTTACCAGTTGTCTCCTCGCTTGCCCTTAAAGCTGCTGCAACAGATGGATCAGCAGGTCTCTCCCTCTCAGTCGTCTATATGCTTCACTTTTCCTTCTCTCTGCTTCTCACTGTGGGCCTCTGTGGGCCATTTGGCCAACTCAAACATGCTCATTCTATTTCTCTCTCTCTATCATAGTCCATGGAGTGCATAGTGCACAGTCCTATTGTCCTCGACCCGGCATCTAAACGTTTCGGTACTATTGTGTACGCGCCATTGGAACAGCCTTCAAAAACCGTCAAATGTCACCGTCATCAGTATTGCTCCCAGAGCACACGGAATGGGTTGTGGGAGCCGGTTGTTGTTTGCCACAACAGAAAGAGAATAAAAAAGGTTAGAGGGGGAAATAACACCGCATAAAGAATGTATCTCCTCCTCTTTGACGGTGGCTCCGTGTCTCACCCCTGGGTGAGCCTCGGTGTTAATAGAGGGCTGACCTCAGCATTTCGCTCCGCGGGCCGGGGAAAATGTCACGCCATCACTCTCCACCGCGACGGTCCAGGGGCCGGCGAGGAAAAAGTAGCGGAGGGCTCTATGATCTCAATCAAACTTTTATAGCCAGGTCGGATCAAAGAGCGCCCGGCCTGATTAAACCTGGTCGGGAGAGGGGGGGCTGGAGAGGTGGCGGTGCTGGAGGAACCGCAGACGATGGGTCAGGAGATAAGAACCGGAGACTCACGGCAGTCTTATATATGCTCACACACACACATGCACGTGCCTCTTAATGTAAAAAACAGATAGCATGGGGTTTAAGGGAAGACACTGAAAGAGAGAAAGAGAGAGAGACAGACACACACACACGCACACACACACACACACACTTCATCTAAAGTCGTTGATTGTTCTGCTCATTGAGCAACCCTCTGTCCCCCCTCCGATGGTCTCGTTCCGGCGCAACCTCCGCAACCTCTCTCCCACCCACTTTTCCTCTCTGGTTTCTTCTGCTCTTCCACCTTTATCCACTTTCTCCTCACTAGGTGTCAATGATGCCACCGAAGCTCTCTGCTCCACTCTGAGCTCATGCTTGGACAGCTTGTGTCCACTTTCCACCAGACCTGCTCGATCTACCCAGTCTCATTCGTGGCTGAGTGATACCCTCCGAACGCAGCGCTCCAATCTCAGAGCGGCTGAGAGAAAGTGGCACAAATCTGCCGCGCTGGACGATCTTGCAAGCTACCAGACACTGCTGGCCTCCTTCTCATCCAGCATCACTGCTGCTAAGAAGACTTTTTCAATGACAAAATCAACGGTGCAACTGACGCTCGGAAACTATTCTCCACCTTCAAAACTCTGCTCTACCCTCCTCCTCCCCCCCCAGCTACTAACCTCACTGCTGATAACTTTGCTTCCTTTTTCACAGAGAAAGTGGCAGCCATCGGGCAACAGTTCGACCAACTGTCCCCCTCCCCTAAGGGCGCAACCGTCAATAGCTCATCTTTTCCTTCTTTCATCCCTCTCAGCGAGAGTGAGGTCTCCAAAATCCTAACAGGTAGCCGTCCAACTACATGCCCGCTGGACCCCATCCCATCCAACATCCTTCAAGCCATATCGCCTGCCGTCTTACCGGCAATAACACAGGTGATTAATGCTTCATTTAATTCT